>NC_026753.1:32500-37500 GCF_000149245.1 Cryptococcus neoformans H99 | reverse complement strand
GGAAGAGGAAAAGGAATGTCATCTTCTGTGCCCGACTTGTCCAAAACTTGTCATCCTAAATCAGCGACGACTTACCCACCTCAACGACAACAGCAATCTGAGCAATCAAACTCTCGTGACTTGTACCCTCCTCCCGCTGTATTCGGCGTGGTTGTCAAAACTTCAGAGTCACATCCTATCATCATTTCGCCCTTCTTTCCGAAAGACTTATTGAGGATTTTGGCGGAACATCTTGTCCTACCTCCTGGCGGAGGGAGGAAACCGTTGTTATTGGGCTCGAAGCTTGATGTTCCGAGTCTGTTACTCTCTTATTCTCCAGAAATGCCCTTTCCTCCATCCTGCTCGATGCGAAACCAATCCCAATCTGCTCAAACTCAGCCCCTGTCCAACTCTTATCAAGCTCCTCGGGTACCAGCGTTAGGTAACCTTCTTCTGAGCAGCTGTCCTGGTAAGAGACTGAGAATGGAAGGGCCGAGTAAAGGTAGGGGACCGGTTTGTAGGGATTTGGCGACAGATTTGAAGAGGATCAAGGGGGAGGGTGTTGGGTGTTTAGTCTGGTGAGCTCAATCTTTGCTGATTAAATCTCTTGGTTGTTAATGTGGGATGGGGATTAGTTGTTTGGATGATGAAGAACTTGAGCTGCTTGGTGTACCTTGGGAGACGTATCGCGATGTCGCTGCGGAAACGGGGTTGGATGTCATTCGGTATGTAGCATGAACTTCTTCTTTCTCGATTTCTCCTCCCCCCTTTCGCTTGTATGTTTGCATTATCTCATTATTACACCTAGATTACCGATGCCTGACGGCTTCACTCCCGTTTCGATGGAACTTTTCGACTCACAAGTATCGCTTATCGCTACGAAGTACACTTTGCAAGGCATCAACGTTCTTGTTCACTGTCGAGGTGAGTTTCCACCTTCCCTGCGCCTTCGACCTCGTGATCGAGCGTGTGTGTTATGTGTATGTGGAATTTGACGATTGACACTGTTGGCTCCGCCCTCTCCCTTCCACCCCGTCCGTTTTTTTTCCTTGTACCTTCGAACACATAATCATAGGTGGTGTTGGAAGAGCAGGTATGACTGCTTGTGCGTGGGCTATCAAGATGGGTTTCGTCCAGCCCCATCCTTCATTAGTCATCGTTGAAGAGGCTGCTCGACAACGATATAATCTCACACACGGTATTTCACCCACGCCAAACTCCTCCACTTCAGTCGCTCCCTCTGCCGCTATCCCCGCCGAACTCGAACACCAAATCGTTATGAGCATGGTTGAGAGAGTCATCGCGATGATTAGGTGTCGAAGGGGGCTGAAAGCAATCGAAAGTTTCGAGCAGGTGGCGTTCTTGATGCGATATGTGGGATGGTTAAGGCAAGGTGCGAGGAGCGCCTGAGCTTGTGTTAGAGAGGTTAGATTGAGTGTGCGAAACAATAATTTCCGACATTCGCATACTCCTTACATCCAACCATAAAAAGCAAAGATTCTATCGAACTACCAACTAAACAGCAATCATCATCATGCCCTTTGATATTACCGACCCATCCCATTGACCCGAAAATACATACCATGCCACCCCATACTGCCAACAACAAGAATCTTTGTTATTTCTTGGTGCATGCTGGCTACCATATCCGACCTATCCGTATGTCCGTCCAAAAATTCTTTATTCAAAAGAAGAAAACTTGTCATCAGCCAACATTAACATAATGTCTTGTATCCTATCGTTGTTTATGCCGGAAGAGAAGGGAAAAGGGTTGTCTCAAAAGTAAGAATGGGTTATTGTTTTTAGAATAGCGGATGGTTATCGGGATGGCATGGAAGGGGAACTTGTTCTGTCTTGCGTTACTTGTCCTTTTTGTCCTATTTTCGGCTGTGCTCCTTTGAGGGACAGGAAAAAAATACTGGGTAAGAGTTTATTCTCGCTCTTGGGTTCAAGTTCTACTTTTATTGCCATTTGGGATGCACATTTGTTATCGCTTGTATACACATATATTCCATCTGCCTAATTTGTAAATTTTATAAAGATGAGGGACTAATGAACGAGAAAAATCGGGAAGCTTGAAACAGAAATTACTCATCCTTACAGGTCTCTTTCCTTAATGGCCGCCCTCTTTGTACCTGCCCCCCATAGCATTCCACAACTCTATCACTTCCTCCGTCGAGGACATTAATCCTGTCGCATTCTCCACCGATACAGCTTCTTTTGCATGTGCCAAGGAGGAGGTACCACATAAAGGAGTTATGCCCCATCTATTATTGTGATCCATTTGCATTAACTTCGGGTTGCGCTTGTGCCGAGTAATAGGGTTGTGGGCGAGGAAGACTTACAGCTGGCAAAGCTTATAAATAGTCTGCTCAGGGGTCAACCCATATTTCGCAGCAAGATTGATCAAGAAAGGCTGTTTGAGCAATGTAGGTGAGCCGGTTAGGGTCCAGAATGACCTGAGTCAATGAAAAAGTAGGCCCAAGGTCTGTCAGCTTTGACCGGACGAAGAAAGCGGGAGAAGGAGCTGAGGGAAGTGACACGTACTGATATCGAATGCCATGCGCTTGGCAGATATCGTATACTGATCTCGTAAAGAAAACGTTTACTTGTTAGCCCAAATTGATCGGTAGGCCAATGACGAGGGAGGGTAGGAAAATGGGATAATGAACAGCCACTTACCATCCCAATCCCACCCATTTCCCTCATACCATCGATTCTGCACTATCCCAACCCTCACCTCCGGCTCTTCCTGATGCTTTGAAGAATATTCTGCCACACTGTCGATCAGCCACTTCAAAAGCAAAGGGTCGTAACAATTGGATATTCCAAGATGTCTTATTTGTTTTGTGGAGAGAAACCGGGAGAGGGTGAGGTAAGCTTTGAGTGTGTCCTGTTGTGAATTTGAGTATGCAAAGATTAGTGACATAAATAATGAGCCATCCGGAAGGGAGAAAGGGCGGGATGTAAAGGGAAAACGAAAGCCAGTTTCAAAATAAAAACCCACCTCCCGATTCCTTAATGGTGAGTGCAACACAACCGCGTCGACATATTCCACTCCAAGGTTCTTCAACGACGTTTCAAACGATTGTTTCACTTGTTCCTCGATAGGAGATGAGGGATCGTACGGTAATGTCAGAGAAGGGTCTTGCCCGTCTACGCTAGTGAACCTGAGCAAGCGGTAAGGCAAAGACAGTTCGTCAATGGCAGATTAAAAAAAAAAGAAAGCAACCACATACTTGGTTTGAATATATAATTCTTCCCGCTTCACCACACCTTCGCTGATCAGGCTTTTAATGGCCTGTCCAACTAAATCTTCCCTATCGCGACGGTCAAAAGGAGATCAGGGATTCGGAGAAGGCAATTGATCAAAGGCTCACCTATAATGCTAGATCGTTACAGTTAGCCTGTCATCTCTCCAATCCATACGTTTCCCTCTCACCTTTGGTTGACAGGCCGTATCAATTCCTCTGAATCCCGCCTTTACAGCTTGACACACCAACTCTGCCGTTCTCTCCTTCTTCCTATATTCGCACAGTCAGGATCATTTGCATCCGGGCAGAAAAAGGAGAGAGAAAGATACGTACCAAGCAGTACCGTACATTATCCGCGGCATCTGCATCCCAATCTCCATAGATCTTGCAAGTTGATTCGACAGCATCGTTCCTTATAAGCTCTTATCTTCTGTGTCCTGTTTCCTGCTTTACGATTGTGGTTATGCTAGATTGTTGCTTCCTTCAGCTGGTTTTCCTTTCCGATGAAGTTAGGGGACGGAATAAATGGAGATGAGAGGGATAAGTTGGGAACAACTTGTAACGAACTGGACGACACAATGACCGCATAGCCGGTGTTGCCTCCACCCCGCTCCACTTCGGCCATCCCCGGTATTCTATTACACTGTGAATAATTTAGTCCTTCGCGGAATTCCGGATAGGCAAATGCTCCCGTAAAGGTCTTCTTTACGGATACCTTCGGGGATTGTCCGTGAAAGGTGATCTGCAAGTGTCCGCGAAGAACCAACTAAACCTAAGAAGATGACCTACACGGGTTTCTTTATTTTATGGCAGTGAAGGTCTTCTATACGGGCTCCACTTAACTAGTAAATTTAACCATCCTCTATTAATATCACGTATAGAATCCAAGTTATGACACCCAGTATGTCATAATAACATAATAATGATGATAATCTGGGAAGAAAAATGGTAAAATAGTATAATAAATTGGGCTCCACAACCGATGTTTTACATATAAAACAAAAGAAGAACCAGCTTCATCGCATCACAACAACAGTAAAGTAAAGCATCTTTCTTTTTCCTTGTTCATTCGTCAATCATAGTGAGCATTGATTATTATTATTATGTTCATTGGTTCGTAGGTTGTTTGTCAGATTATCCACTCTAGACTGAGAGACCATGTAAGTGACGGTGGTGGTTTCATCATTCCTATAGACTACGACTACGCCCAGTGGCGAGGTGCTTAGGTTCTTGAGAAATGACTCTTCGCCACTAGTATAACCCCACCTTTGCAACTCTAGTTCAAGGAGGTAAGAACTATCTACAGGCCTGCTTGGCTTGTCGATCATCGTTCCACTCTGCTACCGTGAGCTCTTCGATTTATCTTTGATCATATGGCGCTAGCGCGGCAACATCAAATGAACTTTACTAGCACTCGCTCAATGGTTGTATCAAGTAAGATCCCAGTTCCCAAAAAGTTTTTGTATGTCGATGTCGATTTACTGATACTGAATCCATTAGATCATGGCCATCATCAACTGAACAGTCTTGGTGGCCGAATAGCCTTTTCACATTCATCTTCAGTCATTGCCTGGTAGTTGCTTTGCGATGGAGAGTCGAATGTGAGTTTAATCGAATGTGAGTTCTTTTTGTGTAGCAGCTTGGCCAGGATCGTGAACATCGACGAGATCGGTAGTTCACGTAATGGTAGTAAAATTAGTAATATGGCAATAAAACTGACATTTATGCATTATCAATGAATCTTAATTAATGTGTAATGTGATTATT
>NC_026753.1:0-27500 GCF_000149245.1 Cryptococcus neoformans H99 | reverse complement strand
TTCCCCTCCGCCCCATTTACTATGAAGTACGGCACACTCGTCCCCATATTCGGCCCACTTTTCCCTTGTATCGTGATGATCTCCGATATCATGGTGGCACATAGACTCAAGTCGGAAGGAGATGTGAAGACTGTACAAGGTGTCGATGTTTATTGGCTGTGAGTGCTTCTGATACCGTATTGTGTCGGAGCAAGGAAAGAGATTGGATATTGATGTACTTGATAGAGGAACTACCGGATTCATCATGTCGGTTTTGTGGTTCCTTGCTGTGCAGTACAACGGCTATCTTCGACGGTTGGAAGCCGGGCACAATGAGGAGGTCGAAGAAGTGGAAGTCGAAAGAAACAATATTGTAAAAAGAATGGCAAATGCGACATCCAGCTGGTGGCCATGGAGTGAGACAGGGCAAGGAACGGCTGACACAGGAGATGCGGAGGGGGAAGCTGGAAAACGGAAAGAGAGAAAGCGAAATAAAAAGAGGAGGGAGAAGGGTTCTACGATTCGGCCGCACGCATAGGTAGCTCGAGAACGCACATTGAGGGTCAATGGATGCATGCTTACCATCGTCTTAATGCCAACCGATCATATCTATAATCAGCTTCCATTTTCTCGACGCCTTATCCCCTTACCATCACCTCCCCCACATTGCGTTATCATCTTCTTTCTCCATATAGATCGTCAAGTTCTGCCTCCAGATCCTTAATCCTGTGGAAGAAAATGGTGGGCTTGAGGGGGAGACCGGCGTTATATTATATATTATTGTCAACGGACTATAGAAGGCGATAATTCACGGGTCTTCTCCGCCTTTCCCATCCTTTTGTTGATGGTTATCGCTTCCCAATGGCAGACCAAAATCGTGATGCGCCGCTCCAGGGATGTGTGGATGTATCGGAAGGCATATCAAAGAGTGGAAAACTTAATGCTTGAGGATAGAATTCGCGTGTCGATCCACTCAGATGGTACCTACAAAAAGGCCCGAGAACGAGATAGGACAAGTACGTAAGTATCTTTTTACAAACATCGTAAACAACCTCCACCGGTTAGTCTCCTGTTTGCTTCCGCCGGCATTTGACAGATCCGGTTGTCGGGCGCGGCCGCTTCCTTCGTCGACTCAATCGTCATTTCGCACCTAGCTAAAAGCCTTGTTTTATTTGCATTGGCTTTTTATTTCTACATTGCAGCTCTCATTTTGCCGAAATAGCAACCCTTGTTCAGTCATAGACCAAAACTTAGGACCAAACAATTTCCCTTGTCCAGCAAAACATTTTCAAAGTCTTTCATCGACGCCCGCTCCGACGTCTTGGAACTCCGTCGCATTCGCCATGTCGAAGTTCAGGATCTCTTCCGCGCTATGGGACAAAATCCATCATTTTGCGTCTTTCCCTCAGACGGGGGGTGTGTGGATACTTCATTTATTCTTGAGGATATGCCATGCTGATGCTGCTGCTCAGTTTCTCTTCAACAGATGATTCTTTTCGGTCAAAATCCATCTCAAGGAACGCTCCTCAAAGCTTCACAATTCCTTTCTGAAGAGTTACCCATAAGACTATCTCATAGGGTGGTAGAGCTCGAAGGCCTTCCAGACGGACTGAGTAAGATGCCCAGTATAAATACTGTCAAGGAGTGGTACGCGCAAAGCTTTGACGTGAGTGAAGCATCTTTGGGTGGTGCGGTATTTGTCTGTGTGCGACAGTGATGGGGAAGTCGGGACGCAGTAGCCTACATGAGAAATGTGGCCCTTCTGGTGTTATCAACCGTTTGAGCGTTGCTGATCATATATCAGGAACTGGTGTCTTTTCCAAGACCGAGACTCAAGCCCGAGCTTGAAGACATTTTACGCATCCCGCCAGCTCCGTACATTTCCTCATCTGCTCTATCCTTGCTCGATCGCTTACTTTGCTTTACTTCCTTCACAGTACCCAACCATTCCCCTCTGCTACTCCTAACCCCTCACTGGACCCTCTCATGCGCGAAGGACCAGTAGGATCTGGATTTGTCTCTGAAAGACATATAGGTACGGGGGGCAATGGTATAGGAGTTGGCAAGAGGCTAAGAATACCTATCGAACGGAGGTGAGCTATCTCTGATCCCTTTAATATACGTGTCAGACAGAGTCTTACGAGGAACGGGTTGCTAGATATTTTTCACCGCCTCCACCGACAATAATTTATCCACCTGAAGTTCACGACTATAACGAGAAATTCACCCAGCTCCTTCAAGTTATCAAACATCGACATGATCCCACTGTGACTACAGTTGCGCAAGGTGTCTTAGAATGGAAAAGGACGCAGAAAACGAGCGTGATTGGGACGCCGATACAGGAGTTTTTGGATAGATTTTACATGAGTAGAATTGGGATTAGGTTCTTAATCGGACAACGTGAGCGCCGTTCCCTTAATCAGCTCACCTTGGAATTCAAGACAATCGGAGCCAACCATTTCATAGATATTGCGTTAAACACTCTCCCACCTCATCCTGATTATGTTGGTATAATCTGCACAAGAGCAGTACGTCCGCTTCACTGACGGAGTGTATGCCCCATCTCACATTTTCCTCAGAACATCCATGATATCTGCCAAGAAGCTATCGGTAAGTATGCTTTTTACCTATTTCATATCTAATAATCCTTCAGATAACGCCCGCTACGTCTGCGAAGAACATTATGCCCTTTTCAAATCTCCGAACATCAAACTCGTCTGCCCACCGAACCTAACATTCCCTTATATTCCAGGTCATCTTTCTCACATTTGTTTTGAGCTCCTCAAAAACTCTCTGCGTGCTGTGGTAGAGCGGTATGGCGTTGACAATGATGATGAATACCCTCCGATCAAGGTGGTTGTAGTGGAAGGCAGGGAAGATATTACGATCAAAATCTCTGATGAAGGTGGTGGGATTCCGAGAAGCGCTATACCGCACATTTGGACGTGAGTATTGTATTTCATCTTTTTCTCTGTATAGCGATGCCGAAGGCAAGACATGAGGGTGGTGCGACGTGCCAAATAGAAGAGCAGCCTCAGAATAGAATAAATGGGAAGCTGATGACGCGGTAGTTACCTGTACACAACGATGAGTGACGAGGGTCTTGAAGATACCATTCAAGGCTCGGACTTTAAAGCCCCCATGGCGGGATTTGGGTAAGTGCTTTACTCGTTTCTTCTTGCCTTTTGGGACACTTTGATTAACATTATCGACTCCTCCCAGCTATGGCCTTCCCCTTTCTCGTCTCGTAAGTCCCCATTTCCCGCTCTTTCATATACCTGGAAAGCAATGGCGCAATGCTGATCAAAATGGTTAATATAGTACGCTCGATTCTTTGGAGGTGATCTGAGGCTGATCTCCATGGATGGATACGGCACCGACGTTTACATCTCTCTCAATAAACTTTCATCTAGGTAAGTACTTTTGCTCTCGCATTCATCTTTCTGCCGTCTTTGAGTTAGGTGCTGATGAAGAGCTTAGCCGTGAACCTCTGCAATAATACTGCGTGATCTCGCCATATCTCTATCGTCATCCGGGCGTCTGCAACATTGCAACTCTGCCATCTTCTCATTGTCTCATTCATCACACATGTACCTCAAACCGATTAAAATCTTCGAAGCATCATTCAAACATTACAGCTAATTCACATTCAATTGCATATCCCATTTCCCAAAAAATAATATATCAACTCATCGGGGCCCGAACGAGAATAAGACGGACGACGAAGCAGATAGGACTGGTTATTTAGACGTTGTAAGATGTATTTCTAATGCGTTGGCCACAGCCAAGCTCAATGCGGAGGCACTAAAGAAGCAGAAGATGAGTTAGGGAAAGGACTTGATAGACAGTTCTTGAATGTATACGTTATGCATGAGAAACCGGAGTTGGCGATTGACGTCGAGGAATTTCGATCAACCCTTGACAGTATAGGCCGAACCCTATCTCAGCTAACCTTCCACTTACATTTGTTCCGAAAGTTCACAGTAGATCCAAGTTGCCTTCGAGCTGAGGATAAGTGATTTAGGAAGAAATGGGGTACAAAGGAGCGAAAAATAAGAGCGGCGTAAAGAACATGTTGTTTGTCCCGCAACCTCGTCTTAATAACCTTTTCCCATCAGATGCTCATCGCAAGTCGTTGATATGACCTACTTCGGCCATATGCAACTACAAAAGATCTGTCTTACCCTCTTTTCCCGGCCTTCCATTGCCTTTCTTCAATGTTTTGTTGCTGCATATTACAGTTGGTTATACGGAGCTATGCATACATCAAATCAGTAAAAGTACAAGGATTTCTATACTGTCGAATGTTTCGTTTTGTGAACGGCCATGGCCCATCCTTAAAGTCGCCCAGTCGTTCATGGTGCCTGAATTGCCTTTCATGAGCTAATCCATATTATCCTACTCTCCCACCCCACTTCACAAGCCCCCTCCTCATATCTTCTAACGCTTCCCCAATCATCCTCACAGTCCCTTCCAGCGACCTCATTTTCCCCTCCCTATCTACCCTCCTGACTTCCACAACTATCTCTCGTCCTCCCCCAGCCTTGGTGAGCGCCACAGGGGAGGCATTTATGTATAGTTGCGCCCAAGTCGGGGTGAAATTGATGCTGAGTAGGGATTGTGGGAGAGGGAGCGCGCGCTTCGGAGCAGGAGGCAATGGAAGGAGTGTGGTAGGTGTTATTAGGGTTTGTGGAAGGGTGGAAAGGAGGTCCTCGCTTCGTGCTGAGGGCTAAAAAGAATTGGGATACGAATGATGATGAGATTGGATCGAACGGGAATCTGAAACGAATCAGGAGAGACTCACTTGTAATCTTCTAAATATGTCTCTCTCGGCTTCACTTCCTTCCGAGAGTTCACTTTCCATCCGCCTGAGCTCCTCACCTACTCTCGTAGCCACGAACTTGTCGAGAACCGCCGTCTCGCGCCCTCTCATTGCGTAGACGTCGCCCAAATGGTACGGATCGATTGATAGCGATGCGGAAGCAAGGGAAGATGATTCGAACGGGAAAGGGTCAGACGAGTATGGTGATTTAACGAGGGCAAGGTAGGAAGGTAAATAGTGAGCTCTTAATATTGAGGTGGCCACTGATGATATGGTGTCAGTATATAGGAGCTACCGTCTAATATCAATTGTGCCAAGTCACCTTCAAACTTACCCAGCCAAAAAACGCGATTCACCCCTCGGAGACCTCGAAACATCCCCCACAGCCGTCTGACCCTTTCTTCCTCGGGATCTGACCAAAATTTACTGGGAGTGGCCTTCTGATCGAGTGTAAATATAAGAATTCGATGGACAATGTGTAGAGGTAAATTGGCGATGCAGGGTTTGGCGCTCGGTCGGCCAGAGTGTGCTAAAGGGGTGTATGGAGGAGGGGGCGCATTGATTGAGCTGTGAGTGTACATAGTCGCTGAAATGAAAGATGTATAGGCGGCGATGCAGAGAAGTAACTCTTGGAGAGAGCTGAAGAATGAGACTGACTGAGATGTGATACGATCAAGAGATAGATCGCCCGACCACCCGACGATAGATAGCACGACCCGCGTATCTCGTGTAATTTTGCCGGATGTGTCGGCCATCGCCGAGCGGTAGTTGATATGACGTCACAGCGTTCCCACTCATCTCCACCGCAAATAGATTTCGTGGTGTGACCGATTGTCATCATCGACACGACAATATAAGCCATCTATGATGCGTAGCCACTGCCGATGCAAAATATATAACCAACAAAAAGCGACCTAAAAATATATCCACCACTTTTTTACTTCACATACGTATACCATACTTACAATGTTCCGTCTCACTCTCACCAAACGGCTCGCTCACGCTTCTGCTCACGTCACTCAGCCGCCCCACCCCCGACTTTTCTCTACCTCTTACTCTCTTTTCAACAAAGGCCCTCCCACCACTCAGGGCCACACCCTTGGCAAGAGTAACGGCGACCCTCAAGCTGAAGCGGCTAAGCAAGGCGCCGCTGCTAAAGGAGCGTCCTCTTCAAGCTCCACTTCCACTTCCGGTGAAGCCGAGCCTTTTGATGCTGCCCGACAAGCTGGCGGTGAGGCCAAGTGGTCCAAGTCGCAGGAGACTAGTGGGGTAGGTAAAGGTCAATCTGGAGCTTTCAAGGATCAGGTCGGTGGGCAGGAAGGTTCGACCCCCGGGGTTTCGTATGGAGGCCAAGAGGATGCGGCCGCGGACAGGACGCATCAGGGGATCAAAAACACGCAGCCTGGGAGCAACAAGGGGAATTTTGATAACCTCAAAAAGATGAGAGAGGTACGTCTATCAACTTCTTTTCTCCGTTTCCTTTTCGGCAGATACCAACTGATCTTCGGATTTATGTAGGAGGGGAAGAACTTCCACACCTCTGCCCGCGCCTCCTTCCCAGCTCCGTCCTCTGTTCCATACGCACCCACATCCGCCAATCCACCGGGCTCTAACAAGCCCATAGAATCCCTGCCTAGCGACCAAAACGAGCATCTCAGACACTCCCCCGCCTCCTCCCCAGACAAAGGAAAAGGTAATGCCGGCGAGGAACCTCATCTTCCTAGTCAACAGGGTCAAAACAAGGCGGGTGGAAACAAAGGTCAGACTAAGGCATTACACACTAGCACAAAAGCGAGCGGGAACCCTCCTGGGGGGAAATATGCGAAGGCTTTGCCTGGCGACCGTTCGGGGGGAGTGAGTTGTCTTTCATCTTCCTTTTTACCTTGCAATCTGTCAAGTGGCCTCGAATCCAAACTAACATAACTCTTGTTTTGCAGGGCGCCCCAGCCGAAGCCCTACCTCCTGACCTCGAATCCGACTATGGGCCCGAAGCCAATCAGCCCGCTCCCGAAAACCTCAAACCCTCTAGCGGGTTACCTCACTCTAGTACGGCTGAAGAGCCTCCTCACCCAGTGTTGACTGACCACGCTAAGAGTGGGAAATTGGCTGAGAGAAACTCTCAGCCAACTGCTGAGATGGGGAGACAGGGGAACTCGGAGGCTTGGAAACATAGGAAGTAGACAAGTGCTAAATGGATCCGGACATATGAGGCAAGTGAACATATGGGACTTCACGGAAAGTGGAGAATGTAGTAAAAGGGAATATACTGTGTAAGAGTTAGTTAAGACGTATCATATGAAATGAGATCGTTCAGTTCTAAACAGTTGGCATTACAATCCGGAAGTTTGATATTTGTTCAACTTATTTATTTTCATCCGGATATCATACAACATCCAAAATTGTATCATCCAGACACAGGATAGATCTGTGTAGTAAGATTGAACTGTACGAGCGGGGAGTAATTGATGAGGCTTACCAAGACCCATTGATGCCTTGTTTTCGTGCGATCTATTCTTGGGTTTAGGTACCATTGGATAGGTTTGAATCTCAAGAGCATGTACGTGCAGGAATATACATTGCGTGCTGTTGTGGAACGGGGCATAGGTGTTTGTGTCATACCCATGGATTGTGTGGCCCTGGTGAAGATGGAGACGGCGTAATAATATACAAGGACAAGAATGAGAGGGGAAGAAAGAGGAAGGAGACGGAAAAACAGGAAGTAGGTTTTGAGTGTTGAAGAGAGAGAGGAAGAGAAGGAGGACCGTGCGGAGAGGCGTTAGGGAAGGAAGAGGTACGAGCGGTTCACGTAGAGAAAATGCGAGAAAGATGAATCAGCTCATAGAGCTAGAAAAGACATAAAGGACGTGGCCTTTAGAGTAGAAAAACGCATAGCTCCAAGCAGCTTAATCTTCTCGAACTGTCCTAACTGTCCAATCTAGCAATCACACAGTCCACACTTAGCGCTTGTAGTACAATTGAACACAAACGACCGAGGACACGAAATTGAAGTAGCATAAGATGTTTTTCCGGCTTTTACGAGGACAGCGGCACCGCTACAGCAGCCCACAGGAAGAAGAACAGCACGTACCTCCCTTCTATTTCCAGCTATTCCTCCAATTAAAAGGCTCGAGGTAGTATGTGACTTCACCGGAAGGCATAGAGATCTTTAGTCGCTCGTCGATGTCCTTGTACCGAGTTTCCTTATCGAGGCTTTTGAGGGTATTTGCTTGGTCGTCAAAGTATATGGTCTTCTGAGGCCACGTGTTTTTGGTCGGAGGAGCCTTGTTCCGATTGAAAAGAATCTCTAATCGAAAAGCCCGGGCGTCAACATATAGGATTTTCAAATCAGCCGCTCGGCGATTTATGAAGCATTAGCAACCGTCATTCGTTACCTTATTCGTGTCTGTAAGGTGACGACACTCGCAACAGCTACAGATGGGCCACATCTTGACATACTCCTTGACACCTGTCGCCATCCAGCAGCGCTGGAAAGCAGAGCTAAGGCCGATCATTCCCGTCAGCTTGGTGTAGAAGTTTCAATAAAGTCTGCCTCAAAATTGGCCTTGGCTATCATGTACATACAAGCAACCATGTTGTTGTACATTGCCGCCTCACTGACTGTGCAACACTGTGAGCGTGCCATCAAGTCAAGACATATTGATATCTACAACTCTCCAGGTTGTGTTTCATTGGGCTGTCCGGGCAGGGCTTCGATGTGCCAAGGGAGTAAGTATGTCGGACCTTAGTCGGTTGTTTTGGGGCTTTGCACCCTCGAATTTTCCTTCTCGGAGCAGCTGTCAATCAAAGTCAAGCACACAACATAATCAACAGGTTCTTTAGGTACTCACGCGTTGGCACTGTTCTCAAGCCGTGTTGATCATCAATATCTCGATACAGTTTCTCCTCCGTGACATCAAACCTGCTCTGCATTCGCAGAGAGTCCTTCATCACACCAACTTCATCTTCTCCGGTTGCGTCACACTGTACTTGGTCCTTCAATCTAAGCGCGGACGAGGGGATGGCTTGCTTTTGAAGGACGATGTGTTAGGAAGTAAATGATAGATGGTTATTCTCAGGGGATATTGAGTGGGAACAGCATTGCTGGAGGGAGAGTCAGTCGCTCCCAGACTGATTTCAACTCAGCCTGGAGGAGCTTCTCCTTCCACTTGGCTAAACTGGGACCGAGTTTGTCCTCGGAAGAAGCCCACAACTCAATCTTGGTGAGGGAACGAGGATTGATCCTGTCTTGAGATCCTCCGCCCTCGGTGGCAGTTACCTTTTTCGAGCCTGCATACCTCGTGAACGAGTACTCGGAGCATCGTCTCGTCAATCCTGTGCGATCGTCGATCGTCTTTGTTGAGGTGCAGGAAGTACCGGTTACCGCTCCGATTTGGCCGTCGATCGGGCGGCTTCTTTGTACAAGAACGGACGGAGATCAATCAATATCCGTGTCAGGACAAATCTGTTTTTCTTTTCCTTTTTTTCACAACAACGGCCGCAGAAAGACCACGCAACGCAGGACGCAACCGCATTCGGCTCCACTACGAAACAATCCGAATACTATTATTACTGTGCACCCCCGAACACATTGCGCCGGCCGAGCTACTTGAAAACACTGGATGCCGTAAGATGACCATGTATTTGTCGCGATGACGGCGAAGCCTGGGTTAATGTGACCTCTGATGTCAGCAGCACTGACGTCATGAATTACCTTCTTTCGATGATGATAGAGTTGACTGATGATATATAAACAGCAGAAAGCAATAGGACCATGATGCTCCAAGTTTCCGCCACTCTCTTATTTTATCAGATTCTTTGATCATTACCAATGGCATCATTGTTAGGAGGACAACAAACCCAAGGGCAGACCGACGGGGCTTCCCAAAACTCCAAAAAAGGCCTAGGTGGCGTTCTTGGCGGCGTGACGGATACCGTCGGCGGTGTGACAAACACTGTGGGAGATACGGTTGGTGGAGCCTCAGGTGCAGCACCTGAACCTGTCAAGGGTGTTGGCGAGAACGTGGGAGGCACTGTCAAAGACGTTGGTGGTGGCAATGCTTAAGAACCTGCCCAGGAACCAACCGGGTGAGCCAGGTAGGCATGCTATTCCTATAGCGAATATCCGTAGTCTGATTTCTGAACTGCAGGAATATGGAAATAACTGGCCCGGGAAGCGGAGTAATGAACAAGATATGGTCATCAAAACTTCGTGGCTTCAAGAGGAACTAGCAGAAAGAGACGACAGAAAACGAAAGTTGTGTGTAGTGTGTCTGATTATGTAATTGTATGCAAAGAGACGCGAGCGTTGATTGTGTAAAATGTCATGGAAGTTGCATACGTATAATAATTGCTCGTTTTACTTGTCGTTGGATGTCGTGAGATACCACTTCTATTGTTCTGGGTGCATACGATCTTTTCAGCTGCGGCGCCTCATCTATTTTTTAAGGTGCTAATTCTGTGCTGGCATACATCGTACAGTACAAGAAGACAAGGGCGTATTTTGGAGCATTTCAAGCTGCCCAGCGCCGCTCGTTTGCATAGATTGTCTGCGCCGTTCCTCGCGTTTCAATTGCAGTGCCATTCTTCTATCATTCTATCATTCATCTATTTAAACATTCCTTTTTTTATCGCCAGAAGACCAAGCCAGCAAGGATGCGTCATACCAATGAGTCACTTCTGATTTTTGTTACTCTACCAAGCTGCAACGTTCCATCTCGACTTGGCCAACACGACATTTGAAGGGAAGAATACGATGAGATTGTGCGATGAGCATGACTTTTATTGCAGCGGGAGATACAGAATGTGTGGATGACGCTTCTATTGGTGATTTGTACGACAAGCGCTCACAATGGCGTCGGTGCTTGTCTCCTTCCTTTTAGCACCTGTTAGACAAAAGCCGGACAAAAGCCAGCAAAGATGCGTCATACAAAAAGACACTTTAAGACGTCCAAGTGACCCTGTTGGCAGAGTCTGGCTACGCCTGACTTGACAACTATTCTTGAAGACAAGCGACTTTTGGATGTAAGTGGATGCGAGCAGAGAGAGCAGGGAGGGAATATGGAAGAAGACGGAGGGGAGGGGGATGGAACTGGATGCTGGCGATATAGTACTGTGAGTTCTTGATTCGTTTGACGCCGTTACTGTAAGGGTTACTCTCTCGCAGACTGTTCGGGATTGTAAAATAATCGCAGAGCGAGCAATTTGAACGAAGTGTTGTGTATCGGACACCTCCCCAAGGCATTGGCGTGTCCTGATCAGGCACGCGAATCACTTTTAATTACACTTAGGCTTGAAAGATTAGATCACACAACGCGAGAAGCGACGAAGCGAGAGGTCAGATAAGCGCGTCTGAAATAATAATTATGCTTGGGCTCAGGTATTTTAAGCGCGTCTGAGATAATTATGCTTGGGCTCAGGTATTCTTCGATCGTTGTGTATGTCAGGAACATGTTCATACAAAGATATTCACTACATCGTAAACCTCGGGGGGCGTCCCCGAGGCATTCAGAGCGTCGCGGCGACAACACCCACACATAAAATCAGCGAAGACAGCTCTCAGGACAGATTACAATTCATACTAAAATGGATATGGAAGTATCGGGCGCTAGCTCAAAGATTGCGTTGGTTCGCCTTCCTTCCCAAACTCGCGCCACTCGGATAAAGCTGTTGGAGCTGCTTTCCAGTCTTTCCGATAGGATGTTGTGCTTCGTCTCCTATTTCCTCCATTTTTTCTTCGAGCAGGCGGATCATTGTCTCCCTGACAGTGCCATAGGAGTCGTCTGACCAGAGATTGAAGAGTTCCAAGGGGTCCTCCTCGCAATCGAAAAGTTCCCACTCCTGGTCCTCTCCGCCCTGACGTGAACCCGGAAGATCGCCTCCCTCATTGTACCAGAAGATCAGCTTATATCGCTTTGACCGAATGCCGTAATGCGCCTGTGGGGATATCGCGATGAGCAAGAGCAGTCCGGTATAGAGGGTTTTACTCACATAGGCATTGTGATATTCGTCTCCATGCATCCAATATCGGTGGTATGCTATGTCTTTATCGCTCTGTTGGGATTGACCATAAAGAGACGGCAGGAATGACTTCCCTTGCATATAGGTGGGTATACGAAGGCCGGCAAATTCCAGCCAAGTCGGTGCGAAATCCACGTTGGAGACAATGTCCTCACAGACAGAACCAGCCCGAATACCCGGCCCACGGACAAGGAAAGGCATCTGAAAAGATTCCTCGTAAATAAACCGTTTGTCGAACCAGCCATGTTCCCTGTTCAATGATTATCAGCCTTGGTCAGAGCTTCGGCGCCTGACGTACCCGAGGAAGAAGCCTTGATCAGATGTATAGATGACCAACGTGTTACTTGACAGATTTTCGTCATCTAGATAATTCAACATACGGCCGACATTCTCATCGATTGACCTGTCGCATTAATGAGCAGAGAGAAACGAGGTAATCAAGAAGTGAGCGTTACTTACTGGACCGTTCGCAAGTATCTTTTCATATACCTCTGGTACTTGAAGTGCGCCAATTCTTCAGTGCTCCGGAAGGTAAAGATCTCTCCACTGTCTTTGTCAATTAATGGCCTCATTTTGGACACGTCATTGGGACTTGGCACTTTTCGATGGTCGCTCGAGCGCGAGCGAATTGACACGGGCTCTCCTACTTCGTCCCCGCCGTCCGGCTGCACCAAGCCGAGGTCGTGATACGTCAAGTCGACCGCGACCTTCATGTGTGCAGCTGCTGCCGCTTGAGCTCGGTTCTTGTAATCGTCATTGAATGTCTGGGGAATCTTAATATCGTCCTGATAAAGGTTCTTGTGATCTGGATGGCATTCCCAGCTCCTGTGAGGAGCCTTGTGGTGACACATGACAAAGAATGGTGATTTTTTGTCGCGTTTGGAGATGAAATCGATGGCCTTATCAGTGATGATATCGGTCGCGTACCCTTTCTCGGAATGAACCCCTGCTGGTCCGATAAATTCGGGGTCGTGGTAATGCCCCTGGCCAGGTAGTATGTCCCAATAATCAAACCCGCTGGGCTGGTGCGCTTCCCCTTCCCCAAGGTGCCACTTGCCCACGATGGCGGTCTGATAGCCACCGTACGACCGAAGCTGCTTTGCAACGTTGGGCAGCCGAGTTGCAATATTATTGTCTAAGGTCTGTACCAAGTTGACATGATTATGTGTGCCGCATAGGATGGCTGCACGCGACGGGGTACAGATTGAATTGCTGACATAGCAGTGGTTGAGCCGCATACCTTCCGACGCAATTCGGTCGAGGTTAGGGGTATGATTGATACCGCCCCCATAACAGCTGATGGCCTTGGATGCATGATCGTCACTTCAACACATTGTCAGCAATCTTCCAGGCACATTTAAAGAGATGTGACAAACGCCATGATAACCAAGATATTCGGTCGGTGTGGCGACATGCTTGCGTCACTGCTCTTGGCGTTATCGAAATGGGACATCGCTGATGGCGTGCTGGCTACAGACAATAGTGCAGTGATGACTTTCAATAAGGTGGAAGAGAGGTAGAGAACTCGAAAGTCGAAATTTCGTGCCAGTCCGAGTGACAGATTATGAGTCACAGGAATGCGGTTTGTTATATCATGGGGACGCGTTCATGAGCGCGTCCCGGATACCCCGGGGATCGGCGCTTCTCCCGTGAAACAGACCCGGCCGGGACGGTGACAACCGGGGAAAACGGAACTTCTCACGCCGATATGCAGGAACCGAAACTTAAAGTCTAAGGCACCACCCCGGCGACATGTCCGATGATATAATGACTGCACCAAATCTGGAAGATATCAAGATACCGCCTATCTGCGCCATCATACGCAATCTGGGCGAAGGCTGAGCGAAACGGGCCTTTATATACAAGTATAAGAAGAGCGATTTGTCACACCAATGAGCATCAAACGAAAACATTCCACACCTTAGAATCACATAACAGTCATGCTTTGCCGTCGACTACCACGCTACAGTATGTCGGACCGAAAGCAATGCATCCGCTCACCGCTCTTGTAGACTCGCCTTGGGTCCAGGTACTTTTGGTTTCTTTTGTGTTCTTCACGACAGTTGGAATGTTCCAGGCCAGTGAGTTGTTCAGTGTTAATTGCGATGCCATAATAGAATGTGGCTGATATTGTCTTAGTTGGTAATCTAGGAGCTGGGGGGACTCAAAGTGAATCCCTACATCCTCTTTTGATAGCGCGCCAGCTCACCTGTTTTTCCCTCATTAGATATTAAGCTGTCAGACACAAGTGAGTCTAGCCTTTCGATGAGGCTTTGATTGCTCGCTGATCGCTCTTTATAAAAAGCCAACTCTGTGCTGTGTAAATATGACACTCTACCTGCTGGCTGTCGACTAATTATTATCTTACAGATGTTTTGAACGCTTTCGTTGGAGTGGTGGCAGGTTCGATCAACAATGTCCTTGGTCCCAGGCTCACGTTGTTTATGGGAGCTTTGGGTATGTCTCCTAATCGGGTCGATACGCCTCGCTGATCCGATCATCAGGCTATGTTGTATATGTGTCAGCTTTATGGGTTTACCAAGTGAAGGCAGTTGCCTGGTGGCTGAGTGAGTTGACTCGCCCGGTAGAGAACAAGATGCTAAAGCGCTCCGCCTAGTTGTATCTGGCGCCATTGTTGGGGCAGGCGCAGGTCTAATATGGGCTGCTCAAGGGGCTATCATGTAGGTGAACACTGTCCACTGACGCTGGTGAAGCTCAACATAGTTGATTTTAGGATGTCATATCCATTAGAAAAGGATAAGGGACGCTCTTTTTCCATGTTCTGGGCTATAAATAACTGCGGCTCCCTGGTATGTGGGCAAGAAGCTCTACCTCTTGCTGGTTAGCGCTATGGCTGACGCTGCTCAGATGGGTGGCTTAATCGCTCTTGGGATTGACATATCCCAAGGCGCCGTTTCAAGTACGGCGACCTCTACATATATCGCATTTCTGGCAGTCATGCTTTGCGGGCTATGTCTGTCTTGGACTCTCCTGCCCCCAGGACGAGTGGTCCGCAATGATGGGAGTATCGTCGAGATACATAACTACGTCAGCGTGAAGGAGGAAATCAAGGGTCTATGGGCAGCGGTCAAAACGCCTTACATCTTGATTTTGGTCCCCATGTTCTTCTCGTCGAATTATTTCCGTGAGTGTGCTGTATGTCCCCAAATCTGATTGCAGCTAACAATCAACAGTCAGCTACCAGGTACGTTTATAAACAGGCCGTTCAGCTTCGTTCAGACTAACCCAAACAGGCCGCATTTGCATTCGCACTTTTTGATGCTCAGACCCGTGCTCTTAACGCGGTCATTAAGTCCAGTGCTCAAATTCTAGGTATGGGCTCATTACTCGAATTGGTTGGGTGCTAAAGCAACCGAAGGTGCTATTGTGGTCGGTTTGTTGTACGACAAAGTACCCATGGGCCGACGCAATCGTGGACTTGTTGGCATCGCCGTGACGTCCGTGTTTATCATTGCTGCTTATGGGTGGGGCTTGTCCTATCAGCTCAAGTTTACCAGGTCTACCGAACTTGTAAAGATGCATTGGAACAGCCCCGGCTTTGGCCAACCGATTGCCATATTAGTACTCTGTGAGTGTCCGTCCATTTGGCATTTTGCTGCAAGCTAACCAGCCCAAGACGACATTGGAGACGCTCTTTATCAAGGCTCTGCGTAAGCCAGCATCCAGTTTTGTATGGGTGCTGATGCTGACAAATCTTTCAGATACTGGATCATGGGTGCCTTGACGAATGACCCGTTCACCCTCGCCCGTTACGCCGGACTTTACAAAGCAGTGCAAGCAGCTGGATCAGCGATCTCATTCGGGGTAGATGCAGCCAAAACACCGGTGAGCATTCAATGACACGGATGTTGGAAGTATGCTGATGGATCATGCGATCAGTATCTTAACGAGCATCTTTCATCATGGATCATGCTTTTGGTTTGTTTGCCACTGGCTGCTTACGTGATCTTTCATCTCGAAGACACCAACTACAAACCAGAGGAAGTGGTATATGTCGACAATGTCAATGTTGGTCCTGAAGGCGTAGTGATGACGAAGGATGAAGATTCCAACAAACGCAACTCACTTGACGTGGGTATTTCTGTCGTGGAGCGCGCCGACGTGAAGGTGTGAAGGTGTAGGGGTGTTACTGTCCTCGTAGGGGCTGTAAAATACCTGATCCTATTTTAGTTTCGTGTCCTCTGTTGTTTATCTGGAATTGTAATTGAAGTGCTAGGTTTGGACGTTTGATAAGGATGGGAAAGGGTATTTGTGTTAATAAGACCAGGGTGCTTGGGGCTATGCATTTTATCTATTCAAAAATTAACCTGCTTGACGTGGCACTCACGGGTAATCTCCTACCCCTTTCTCGTCATCGTGTGAAGACTAGCTTCGTTCATAATCTACAAGTAATCAATTATAGCTACTATTAGCCTTACACAGTTTGTAGTCAGTTTCCATCTCTCCTTATCTATTACGGCGTCGTCGCTAGTGACTCACTTTCAAGCTTATCGGATCTCACCGTCGGGGACTGAATAGCGTAGGCATCGTAAGTGTCACGTGCGTCACGTCAGTCAGCGTAGCTGCTCGACGCTCAACTCGGATGGTGTAGAACTCGACGATTGAAGATGAAGGATTCACGCTGTTACGGCTTATTACTTATTTATTTATTTATTCAGATCTTGTGGTGGGGAGAACCGAAGGAAAGAGGGGATATATATATATTTGAATCCTTTTAGCTAGCTTCCCTTTTACTTAGAATCTCTCAATGCAAGTCCGAGAGACTACGCTCTCTAGGATCAACAACCTCAGCAAATCCAGTGCAGAGAACCCATAAACCTAGCTACCCACCCAGACCCAGTCTAGTTTCCCTTTGCCCCTCCCTGTATTCTTTCCCACTCTTCCCTCGACTACCCGACTTGCGACCCCAGACGTTGGTTGGTCCGCTGACACACGCCTAGCAGCAGAGTCGGACGGAAGAATTGCCAGGCTGACGGAACAGGGGCTGGACTTAGAAGAAGGAATAACCAGGGCCTGTGTCACGAGCCTGCACGAAGTAGAAGAAATAAGAGATCATAGGAGAGAGTTACGTAATGAAGGAAAGCAAGATTGTTTCAGATAAGAAGGTCCAGCTGGACCTCCGAGAAAAGAACTGGACCTCCAGCTGAACCTCCAGCTGGACCTCCAACTGAACCTCCAGCTGGACCTCCGAGATAAGAACTGGACCTCCAGCTGGACCTCCAGCTGGGCCTCAAGGGCTATAAATAGATTTCTGTAGAAGTATATAAAGGGGAGCTCTGTCCTCGATCTTGATCTTCTTCCCCTCGAAGATCAATATTTCATAAGTTACTTTGCGAAAGGTCCTCGAGCTCCCAGTGCTCGCTCTCGTCTTACCTTGCACCACCTTCGACATAAACTTATCCACTCGTATATAAGCTTGCCTGATCTTCCCAAGCGAATATACCTCCGTCCTATACCATACGCCAACAGACAAGTGTCAAGAGGTATATCATACATATATCTCATTGCTTAGTTAAACTACGGCTTTCTATCTCGTCTCCAAGGCCGGACCTTGTTGGGGACGAGTCGTAACAGCCTGAAAGAGCGGAGCTGGACTAAGGGCTGACTGAAACGAAAAGGAAAAAGAATGCTCGGAGGCAAGGTAGTGAGAAAGGACAACAGTATTGATTTTCTAATGACTATGAAAACTACGAAAAGCTGTCTTCTTATGTGTCCTCCTTTTCCTTCTGCTTACTCATCTCTCTGAATAAAGATGTTGCTAACTCATGGCGGAGACAGGGCTGTCGGACCGGAGGGGAATGAACACTGACCAAGTGTCGGGGAAGGAGAGGAGGATGCTGATCAGGCGAAAAGAAAGAAGAGGCAAGACGAAGATGTCTTGTTGATTTTGCAAGAGTCGGGCGGTAAATCGCTGTCGTCTGAGGTGGGGGTTGTTTGGTTACGCCGGGGACAAGATGGAAGGACAGCCCGTCGCCTGGTTGTAGACGCCGGAGAGTGCGACTCTTACATAACATCGTGACATGTCGTTGGCTTTGACGGATCCCTCAAGGCTTCCCTGATATAGGGTCAGACTCAGTTATGTAATGATAATACAGATTGATACTTACAGCAAAGGCTTCACTCTGTCCCAGAGAAAGATTAGCTCTTCTAATTTTTCGTATTTTCGGCTCCTTTCCGCCGCTGACTCGATCTCCCTTTCCGCACTTTGAGCTTTCTTCTGTCTCTCCCACTCCGCTCTCAGTTCCTCCTCACAGACATTGCCATCGTTCTGAACTTGTATAAGATCATTTTTGGCATCTGACAATAAATTTTTGGTTTTAATAAAACGGTCCTTTATGAAGCCGACTAAATTGCAAAGTCAGCATCAGAATATACCTCAAAAACATTTTGTTTTATTTACCGAGCTCCAACAACTTGTTTTCATTGATAAATTTTGTAAGATAGTGGATGTTGTTGAGACGTAAAGACCGGCTGGCTTCACGGTTGAGACGGACGAGCGGAGAAAGAGACGACCAATTACGCTCCGTACCTCGCCGTCCGTTAGGGCAAAGCCTGTTGTAATACGAGGATTATACCTCATTCGGCAAAGCCAGTTGTGAGCGTAGGCGTGGAATACAGCCACGCCGATCTTCAAGCGCTTTTCGGCACGCTCTTTAGATAGAAGATTGCGCTGATGACGTTAACGTTATAAGCTAGTCCTTTGTCTGATACTCACTTCGACAAAATATGCCTCAAAATTGCACCCGATGTCATAGAGAAGACCCAATCGTACGTGTGGGTCGATATCGCGAAGAATATAGTGCACAAGAGCAAATGGATAGTACATTCTTAAGGTTGGTTGTAAGCTCTTGACTTTAGGTGAAGGCTGCTTACTTTCCTCCACTCCGGAACAGATTTATCTGCCGTAAGCACACGCCGCGATGACACACCATTGCGACTAAACCTGTGTCTTCCTTGCCTTCGAATGCTTTCTTACCTGCTCCTCCATCCTTTGCCTTCCAGTTGTCGGAACATGCCTGAGCAACATCATTAACATCTATCGTTTAGCAGAGATGATAATTATTTAAACCTACCGTCTCATCTTTTCCAACTCAAACACTGTCATTGCCTGATCTATAATACTCAGCTTTGGCATATTCGACGTATTGATCAGGGAGAAAGCTTAATGGAGTGATATTTTGGAAATCGTATTTACCAGCTTTATGATGCCGCGACTGAGTAAAGTTCGCATCTACAGCTACGTGGACTTCATTGGCACCTTCAGGAAGATCTCCATCCTTAAGCGGTCCAAAGCAAGCGGGACACTGAGCAGCATGTCCAAGAGATTTTTGAACATCTCGTCGTCTTGGGACCGGACATTTGTACCAAAAAACCCTGTATGCCAGACGGAAGCTGCTTAAGTGATGATGTCAAGCTGTAAACTCTCACCCCTTTCTGGATATTAATGTAAATAATAAACCTAAATACGCGAGACGCGGAAAGCCATAATATGGACATTTAGGGCTACAATTGTAGCCTCGGACTGCAATTGTAGTCCTCACAGGTCCCATACTGTGGGAACTTAGAATTATTTTCCTTTTCTCCAAAGTCTCTGAGCCACACAATCTTACGCGTCGCGACGCTGTAATGCAATGGCCCTACGGCCATGTCACATCACTTCGAGCACCCACTTATCGACATGACGGAGGTTACCGCAGAGATCAAGGAGCGGTGTAGAGTCGTTGTTGAAATGGGATACTTTATTACTTTTATTTTTTTTTACTAAGAAGTCCACTATAGGTACTTAGTCCACCCTAGGCTAGCTATCTGTGGGATTCTCCTTAGATATAATCTATCTTCGTATATGCAGCCTTATAGGCAAACGCTTTATAGCGCAAATACAGCAGGACTGTATCAGCAACACCTGCATGCTCGACATGAGACCCG
Source organism: Cryptococcus neoformans H99 (assembly GCF_000149245.1). Lineage (NCBI taxonomy): Eukaryota > Fungi > Basidiomycota > Tremellomycetes > Tremellales > Cryptococcaceae > Cryptococcus > Cryptococcus neoformans. Next base: position 7,735 of record NC_026753.1, on the reverse strand, counting down.
AGCTTAACTAATTGTTACCACTATACCAAACTATCACCAGATACATAGGGTATTTCCATCGTATGTACTATGACCACCACAGCCAAACCTTTGGGAGGCTATATTCCCCAACAGCCTTTACAGTCGTAAAGTCCCGTCATCAGCCTTGGATATCATGGGTGGAGGCCGACGGAACCTAATGGATGTATGTCCGTGGGAGACTTTAGGGGTTTTACGCTACAGCGCCTCGGTGATTTTCCGGAGCGGAGCAAAGTCCCCAGCGGGACTAAGTCCAGGGCCATAGGGACTTGGGTCTAGAAAAGTTATTTACGACTTGTATTATGTTTAATTGCGTATAATTGTGGAATTTGCCTCTAACAGCTGGTAATCTTCCGGCCCCAGGTGTATCATGGGATTCGCCCAGAGGCAACGACGGGTATCATGGCGTTAATTCGGAATTTACGCGGAGCCGAACGCCTTCTCATCGCTTGGCGCCTGTACATCATCCCCGCATTATGATCTGCGGCGGACGGCATGTTAGCGGAGTGAAATCGGGGCTCTCCTCCCGAAGCTTCTCAGAAAGCCGGAGATTCGAAGTTTCGTGGGTTGATGAAAATGGATAAAGAGCGAAGTCCCATGTTCAATACTTGTTCCCCTCATTCATTCCTCTCTCACCTCTTTGCGTACTGATAAATTCCCTCACCTAGCCTCTCACTACCATATGATATCAAAAGATTGGGAGCATCGTTGGGAAGAGACTCATGAGCGTAAGTTTCTCCTTACTGCCTTTGGGTCTGCATCGCTGACCGAACCCACAAGAATCACGGCTCAATGGGTTGAACCTCGAAGGGAACGTGGGCAACATACCTTCGGATACATTGCAATGGTTGAAGCCCATGAGTGCATCGGCATCGGACGAGGAGATTCGTCGGGAATTAGCCGAGAAAGGAGTTGTGCATCTGAAAGGTGTGATGCCTAGGGAATATGTGTTGAACTTTCGCAAAAAGTGAGCATCTGTTTTCAAGTAATACCAATCTGAATGAGGTGTTGACCACAGGACACAGGTGGTTCGAGGCTCTTGCGCCAAGTGGAGTCTTGCGAGAGGGCACTGATCCGGTTGACGGTATCTTTTGTGGGGGTAACCCCGAAGACTTTCAAGGTCACGAAGGGATTCGTTATTCAGGAAAGCACTTAGAAGACGTTCCTTACGCCAAATTGGGTCTCGACGCGCAGAACGGAGACCTCGGTTTTGGTTTTGCGACCAATGAATGTGAGTACAAAGGCCCTGTGAAAACATGGTTCGCCCTCCATATTGATAGTTGTCAGACTTAATGAGCATGGCGAAACGTTTCCACCCCGAATGGCAACAGCCCGCCGTCGTTCGACGTCATATCATACGATCCAATGTGCCTGGAGCCAAAAAAACCGCAACTGGAGTGCATTATGATCAGCTCTTTCTTCGAGGCGGACCCCCAACGTTTCTGACGGCGTGGGTTCCGGTCGGCGATGTGGCACCGGAGCAAGGCGGTCTTTTATATCTCGAGGACTCTGTACCTTTAGGCAGGCAAATGGAGAACCATTTCACTGAGTTGTGCCGCCAGAAAGGCATGACTGATGGAGACAAATTGAGCGCTTTCAACGAAAATGTAAGTATTCTGCCCGAGAGCCTATCAGGCAAGCTAACAATAATTGCCAGATGTTCCACAACGGAATGTTATCTCTCAACCCTCATGTATTTGCAGAGACTGAAGGCGCTGGTCGAAAATGGCTGGTAGGAGATTATGAAGCCGGCGATGTTGTGTTCCACGATGCCTGTAAGTAGTTTTGTGTGTGTAAATATATTTTTATATTCATGTGACGCTGATTCTGGGTAACTAGTTTCCATTCACGCCAGTGGCGCAAACCGAGATCCTCAGTCCCGTATACGTGTTTCTGCTGATCTTCGATTTGTCGACTTATCTCAACCACATGACGCTAGATGGAATGAGGGTCCCTTGACCATGGACGATGGTTTGTGAGAAAAGGTCTATGGTGCATGATACGTCTATGTAGGCAGTTTCATCTGAAATTTTTGTGGGTTAAAGAGGTTGCATTTTTCGTTGTTTAATTTATTGGGTTGTCTTGTATGTTACCCGAATTAACAAACTACTTAAATAAACAACTTTTAAAAAGAAAAAATCGTCCAACCTCCACACTTCTCGCTGCTAAAACGTCTCTTCCTCTACAGGACCAGCGTCCTAGCCCTTGCCTTCACCAACTCCACCCCAATCCTTTTTTTGGATTGGGCAGACAACTATGGGACCCAATGAAACGCGTTTTCTATGGGGTGGCACTCGCCGCCGGGGGGAAAATCGACCGGATCCTCTTCAGGCTGTTGCTATGGGGCATGATGCCCCTCCTATGGGGCCTGATGAAAGGTCCAGTAGCAGATGAGCAACCGCTCTTTCGAACGGTCCATAGATCTCGATCTTATGCATATAAAAAATGTTGAACAACCGTGGACGAAAGACAAAACGGTCTTGTTTCGTGATTTTGCCGCGCCTGTTCACCTGAGACTAATCAGTTTGATTTGAATACGATCTGCACGCACCCCATTCTATGTTACGTCGCGACCCTGTGGCTAATGAGGTTTCTGTTTTTCTAATAGCCAAGGAGATTGACCTCTACTCCACCTTAGATGACCGCCACCACGTGTTGCGATTGCAATTGCATTCTCATCTGTCGTCCGATCTGTCATCGATCCTGTTTTTTCTAATAGCAAAGGAGATTGACCTCTACTCCACCTTGGATGGCCACCACCACGTGTTGCGATTGCATTCTCATCTGTCGTCCATCCGTTTCAATTGCTTTCTTGTTCGCCAATCCTTTCTTCATCATCCATCCATCTACCCATCCATCCATCCATCCATTTGTCAGTTTGAACAACATCAGCTGCTCAACAGTTCTCAAAACCGTATGCTAAGTGGGCCCATGCGCGATCAATTGCTAATGAAACATACAGCAACATTACAAAACACATCCAGCGCCATTCAGCACTGATTGCCAAGGATAATTACACATCCAGGCAGCAAACAAGGCCATAACGCAAGCGAGTTTAAGAACAGGACAACAGTGACGAGATGCCTACAGATAGAGAAGAGAGTGCTTCGATAGGAGATGATCTAAGGGGGAGCAATAATCGAGGAATGTTCTACTGTTCAGCTGCGGGTGAGTCCATTTACATTCAGTGTTTGACATCGTCTGATGCTGACATCTGCACTAGTCCATGATGTATCAACTTATCAAACATCCTGGGTTTCATCCCCTGACCTTATCATGCTTAGACTGCAGTACTTGCCAGTTTATAAAGTGTTTAGATGCACCCGTTGTATGGCTTCAACCAATCCCAAAGCTCCTAAGGGTTGCATTCACCCCGCCAAGCTAGCTAAACATCTACTCAGCTATCATGACTCTAAGCACAGCTTGGAGGAAATCCAGCAACAAATCGACCGCCTGTCCTCAAATCATCCTCCACACGAAAGCTTACATCCCCATATTCCCTTCTTCCCAAGCGGCATTCTCCCTCCGGCGATCCCTGGTGTAGCCCGAGAGATTGGCTTCTACTGCACACTCTGCAAGAAAGTTCATAAAGGAGATAACAAGGTTGGGCACTCGAAGCTGATCACGCATTGCAACAAGGAGCACCCTGGTCATCAAAGTCACTCCATCATCCGAAAGGGTACCATCCAAGCATTTTATTACTCTGGAAAATCTGCTTTCTATTTCCCAGTCAATCCCTCTTATTCAGAGCTGGATGCCGAACCCTTCCAACAAGCCTATGGTCAGGATGATATGCGAATTCAAAGCACGCATGATGCAGCAGTTTGTAGTGCCTTTGATCCCCGGGACAGGTCGCCGCTCTTGACCAAGCTCAAATGGGATCTCTTGCTTCAAGGAATCTCCCCCGAAAACATCTTGCCTTTGGTCTCGAACCCTACCAAAGATGAGCCTTTGTACTACAACAACTTGCTAAAGCTATGGATCAAGGGTTTTTTTATGGATGTCAATAATTATGTCGACAAGAACCAAGACTCCCCCCTGCTTCAGCAAGTGATGTATCTTGGGTATGAGCTGGAAATTGTTTCTGACAAGCGGATGAGAAACCTCAAGGACAAAACCATTGAGAATTACTCGCAGTTGTTTTTCAAGCTGCTTCTCTTTCTAATAAGGTATCACACTACCAACACTCATCCTGACATCAAACTTGACCTCACTTCTGCTCAGCAAGAGTATATCGACAAGCTACTGGATGCCTTGTCAGAGGGTGATACCCCTGACTCCAAAGAGGCAGGACTCGATGCTATCCTAAACCTCGGCTACTCGCTTTTGCAACAGGGAACGGTTTCAATGAATAACTCGTCGTGGGATCAGGTCATCTACAAGTTTTTGGTCTACACTAGTGTCAGAGAGGGGGGAGTGTTTGAAGAAGCGACAAACATAGCTCCAAGGGTGACAAGGCTCCTGTGGCTGTTCAGGTCAGTCGTCATCAAGAAGGTCATGAATGAATTGAAAGATTTCAAAGGCTCCCCAGAGGAAATGCATGAGTGAGCGTTTCTTGCATTTCACGACACCGACAGATGCTAACTCTGCTGTGCTACAGAATGAGCATGCCTTACACCAAAGTACTCAGCAGAGCGCACCATGGACCCTTCAAGACGCTTCTGTCAGTAGGTGATGACATATTTGGAGCTGCCTATGCCGAAGAAAGGCCTGCCAATTGTCATTGGCTTGATGACGACTTCCTCTCCCTCAATGTTGCCGGCACCATCTTCCATCTCCCCACGCTCTCCAAAGCCATCAGGAAATTGTCGGATGATCTGATCAAGCAGTTCAAGGAGGACGTCTGCTTGGGTCTTCCTGAGGACATGTTCATTAGCTGCCCTCAAGGCAAAAAGATCACTGATAATTACAGAGACTTTAGTTTGGACCACAACTTCCTTCTGCACTCGGGCAATCCTTGGTTCCAAGGACATCAAGATGTTTTCATCAAAGCCATTCTAAACCATCCGGAGCTCCGAATGAAGTTTGTTGAATCAGTCACAGATGGCGTAATTCAATGGAAGATGAATCAAGTCAACTTTTGGCTTTCAGTCTGCACTAACTGGGAGGAAGATGCACTTGCGTTGACTCATCTGGTTTATGGAGGAGTGGCCCGAAAGCCAGAGCTACTTGGTATGAAACTTCGAAATGTCCCTTCTGGCTTTAGAGGTGTGCTCGTCTGGGACAACATGATCTGTTTGCTCTCTTACTACCACAAAAGTCAAGCTTTGAGTGGTAGAAGGAAGGTGAGTTCGTCTCTGATACTTATGTGGCGATGACTTGACAGACTCGTTCTTGTAGTGGATTGCAAGGTTCCTTCCGCCAGATTTTAGCGACACTTTCATTAAATGGATCGCATACATCAGGCCCGCTCAAGCCTACTTCTATAGAGTCACTGGCTATCCAAGGTCTGCCTCTATTGTAGAGGATAACCTCTGGACAACTGGCGGAAATATTATCACAGACAAGAAGTTTAGTCAAATCTTTGAGAGGGTGACTGGTCAGTACTACACCAGTAGCTTCGGTGTGCAAATCTGGAGACATGCGAACATAGGCATAGTCAGACGTCACAACATGAATCTGTAAGTAATCAACTGGCCAATGGATCGAAATACTGATTCCCCTTTATAGTCAGGTAGATGATGACAAAGAAGATGGAGGCGACGATGCTATTGAAGATCTACAAGCAGGTCACAGCTCCGCAATTGCCATCCGTAACTATGCCCGAACTACAGATGGAACATCCTTTCTCGCAGATTACTTCTTCTTGCAGTATGCAAATTGCAGCAAACGATACCACTCTCTCCTTCAACTTATGACTAACCCTCCTACCGGAAAAAACCTCAATGATGATGAGAGACGTTGGAAGGCCAATGCTTCCAAAGTAATGGGCACCTCCATCCCCTCTTCTTCCTCTGCCCATGGCAACCCAGCAACATCTATACAAGGTTATTCTCAGGAAGATGTCAGGAACCTGATTAAGCAAGAGAACGCGGCAGTTGTTCGAGAGGTCCAAAGCTTGAACACTGAGTTGAAGCAAAGTGTTGTCAATACAATTGCAACACTTCTCAGAAACCCGAATGCTTTGCCTGACTTCATAAGCAACGATGGCAGCATTCCTCAAGCGGACCCTCGACCAGCTGTTGCTGAGCATCAAGTTCTTCCGGGGAGTGCAGTTTTACACTGTCCTCCGCCACATGTCACTCCTTCGGCTGGTCAGCCATCTCCATCGCCAGATATCCTAACGATTGGAAGTTGCAAAGTCGTTACCACTTTGCAAAAAATTGTATGGGGCGCGAATCGCTGTTTTTTTCCAACCGCTCCCGACCGCTCAAACCTTAACGATTGGGACTTGCACGAAGGCGGCCATCTCGCAAATTTTTGTATGGGCGCGAAATCCCCGTTTTTTTTCAACCACTCTCCACATCGCAAACCTGTGCCCTATGGGAATTTTATTCCACCGATCGATCCGTCTCAGTTCGCTCTATCGAAGGGTGCGATGCATGGATGCATAGCTTGAGAAAAACCCATGCGCGATGGTAGAAAACCGCTGATGTTCGGCGGTCACCGCGGCCTGAACCGCGCCTTTCGGCCCTCGCCGCTCGCTAACCCTATGGATTGGACCGTTTGATTTTGAATACAATCTGCATGCAACCCTAATGTTACGTCGTGACCCAGTGGCTAATGAGTTTTCTCCTTTTTTCAATCGCCAAGGAGATTGGCCTCTACTCCACCTTTGATCGGTCACGTGTTGCCATTGCATTCTCATCCGTCCATCTGTTTCAATTGCATTCTTGTTCGTCAATCATCCATCCATCCATCCATCCATTCATCCATCCATCCATTCATCCATCCATCCAGCCATCCAGCCATTCAGACATTCCCTTTTTTATCGCCATCAAACCAAGCGAGCAAGGATGCGCGCGTGACACCAACAAGTCACCCGTCCGCCGAATCTGAAAAACAACACCGACCGCATCGGCTCCACCTCGATTCGACCTCGATTTGATCAACACAGCATTTCAAGGGAAGCATAGGATGAGATCCTGGGTTGTGTACAGCGCCCACTGGGGAGACAACTGGTGTGGATGGTGGCATTTATCGGTGAGTTGTACAACAAGCACTCACAGTAGCGTTGGTACTTGTCCCCCTCACTCCTATCACCTGCCAGACAAAAGCCAGGCAAAGCTAGCAGAGATGTGTCACGCAGAGACGACTTGAGACGTATGTGTGACCCCTGCTGGCTGCGTCTGGCTGCGTCTGACTTGACGACTACTCTTGACGCAAGCAAGCAACGTTTGGATGCGTGTGGATGAGACGGCAAGGAGGAGGTATGGTACACGGCGGAGGGCAGGGCGGTGGATGCTGGAGATATAGTACGCTGTACAGGCTGTGAGTTGCTGGTTCGTTTGTCGCCATTGCTCTGAGTGTTACTCTCGCTGACTGTTGTCGATAGTCAAACAGCCGGAAGGGAAAGGATAACAGAGTGCGGAAGGACGTCAAAAGAGCAGACAGTGTCGAAAGCAGGATGGTGAGAGGGGTGGGCAAGATGGAAAGGAAAGGCTGGCGATGGAGAATATAGGGTTAGGGGGTTAGGGGGTTAGGGGGTTAGGGGGTTAGGGTTAGGGGGTTAGGGGGTTAGGGGTTAGGGGTTAGGGGTTAGGGGGTTAGGGGGTTA
>NC_026752.1:1397190-1398693 GCF_000149245.1 Cryptococcus neoformans H99 | reverse complement strand
CCCCTAACCCCCTAACCCCCTAACCCCCTAACCCCCTAACCCCCTAACCCCCTAACCCCCTAACCCCCTAACCCCCTAACCCCTAACCCCCTAACCCCCTAACCCCCTAACCCTAACCCCCTAACCCCCTAACCCCCTAACCCCCTAACCCCCTAACCCCTAAGTCCTGTTCTTAAACTAGCTGCGTTATGGCCTTGTTTGCTGCCTGGATGTGTAATTATCCTTGGCAATCAGTGCTGAATGGCGCTGTATGTGTTTTGTAATGTTGCTGTATGTTTCATTAGCAATTGATCGCGCATGGGCCCACTTAGCATACGCTTTTGAGGACTGTTGAGCAGCTGGTGTTGTTCAAACTGACAGATGGATGGATAGATGGATGGATGATGAAGAAAGGATTGGTGAACAAGAAAGCAATTGAAACGGATGGACGACAGATGAGAATGCAATCGCAACACGTGGTGGTGGCCATCCAAGGTGGAGTAGAGGTCAATCTCCTTTGCTATTTAGAAAAAAATAGGATCGATGACAGATGGGACGACGGATGAGAATGCAATTGCAATCGCAACACGTGGCGGCAGTCATCTAAGGTGGAGTAGAGGTCAATCTCCTTGGCTATTAGAAAAGCAGAATCCTCATTAGCGACAGGGTCGCGACGTAACATAGAATGGGGTGCGTGCAGATCGTATTCAAATCAAACTGATTAGTCTCGGGTGAACAGGCGCGGCAAAATCGCGAAACAAGACCGTTTTGTCTTTTGTCCACGGTTGTTCAACATTTTTCATATGCATAAGATCGAGATCTATGGACCGTTCGAAAGAACGGTTGCTCATCTGCNNNCCAACCACGTCCTGAACCGGTGTCTCTCCTGGCTCGACAAGGTCAGCGAAAACGCCACCAGGAAGGCACCAGCGACCCACTCTGGGCTGTTCAAGGCAGTGGTGATGTCGACCGGTGGAATAGTGAGCAGGGAAACAGCGGATGAGATGCGAAGATGGAGGAGGGAGATGGGACCGATGGCGTTCGAGGGGATGATGAAGAAAATCAGTCTGGAACTGGTTAGAGCGAGGGCTAGGACGTTCGCGATGTGAGGAGGAAGGAGAGGATAAAGGAGTGATGGAAGAATGGGGGGAGACTGAAATAAAAATAAAAATAAAAATAGAAAATCAGTAAATACGAAACTTAGACACGAAATCAATAATCTAGAACGCTTTTCATGTATCCTCTTTCACCCTTTCTGTTCCACAACTGTTCACCAGCTGGCATATTCCCTGTTCTTTACTCAATCTCATCTCATTCTCCTTTCCGTTCTATCTTCTCCTTCTCCCTATCCTTTCTTGTTTTCTCCACCGGTCTCTCCTTTCTTTATGCTCTCGGCAACTCTTCACCAGCTGGCATACAACAACCAGTCAATCACTCAGAGTCATATCATTGCCTGCCTTGTTCCTTCCCTCATTAGTTGTCTTACTCCTTCACCTTCTTTCCCTTCTTCTTGTTCCCCTCCAC
>NC_026752.1:1349585-1397182 GCF_000149245.1 Cryptococcus neoformans H99 | reverse complement strand
GCAATGCTTAGTAAAAGTCCGGTGGCTCCATCAAAAATTTCAGAATCAATCACCAGTATACATGCATGAATAAGCTCTCCATTATTCTATTTTATTCTATTCTACTCTATTCTAGTATATTCTATTCTATTATTCTCCCCACCACAAGTTAGGATTTTAAAGAGAATGAGACGGGAGGGGAGCAGAAGGAGCAACAGCTGGTTCAGGTTGAGGAGAATGAGACGGCAGGGGAACAGAAGGGGCAACAGCTGGTTCGGCAATGGCACAGGTTGAGGATGGTCGCTGTAAGTTGACAACTGTATCGTCATTAGGCGGTAATCCCACCAATGAGCGGCACAGACGGCCCTCCTCAATCAAGGTTTTTATCCAGTATTGCGATGGTACAAGTTCCATTGAAGATTTACACTTCCGGAACTTGCACCGCAACCGGAACCTCACCTTCCCTCCAGCGTTCCGCAACTCGTGCCCTTCCCCAGGACCGCCCAAGGGACAAGGGATTTGAATCCCCCTTTCCTTGAAACCTCGCAGCAGTTCCTGCATTTCTTGGGGGCCAGGGTACTTCCTGCGGATGAAGTCGAAAACCGAATTGCACTTTCAACACTGATCAGAATTTGAATTCGCATCCGAGCAAAAAGGTACTCACTGGAGCTGTCTCGGGAAGTGCCGTGGGAGATGGCATAGGCACTTCCAACGCAGGTTGGTCGTTCCCTGGACCCCCTTGGTCGGTTTCCCTCTCCGCTGCTGCTTCTAAACCTACCACATGGAAAGGTATCATATCATCATGTGGAAGAGACGCATACCATTCTCGTGCTTTGCAGGCGCTTAAGCTATGTCGGCAGCTGCGCAGTCGACAGCGAAGCCGGAACCTCTTCTCCTTTCGGGTTGAATCCTTGTGATACCAATGGCCGTCAGCAATAGATCCTTTTTGGCAAGGGATTTTCCTTTCTGGAAGGTTGTCTCGAATGATTTCAGTCAGCTCCTCCACTGCCCGGAAGTTGTTCCACCTGATGGTTAGATGATCAAGGATAGGGTCGAACTGCCAAGGTTCAATTTTCTCTGTCCAGATGTTCCACCACGCATACATAGCATTGGAAGAAGTGGCTCTCCAACCGCTAGCGTTCCAGCCAAGTGCAGCGGCCACATCAATCAGGAGCATTTTCTTCGGCTTGCTGACAGGCATATGATTAGATCCTCTCCAGATAGGAAGAGAATCAGCCGCTGCGATCATTGCTTTGGCATTTTGGATGTACTGTTCCTTGGCGATGACTTTGATATCAAGCTTGAAGGGTTGCAGCTGCGGTTTGGTTGGGTAAATCCACGAGTTAATATCGAGGAATCCTGTGGAATCAACAAAGCTCTTTGCTTCAAGCAATGTCCGGGAAGGAACGGTGGCTTCAATTCTATAGCCACCGAGCTTTGAGGGGGGCATCTTCTCCAGACCTTTGAGGATTTGTCCATACCGTTCGAATCTTGCTTTGAATGTGGCATGTGTTTTAAAGTCAGATGTTTCAACACCGCCCAAAGACTTGAGTTTGTGCACAAGGAGGGGGTATATTTTCAGTTTGCAGTCGGTACCTTCATACCTTACATGAATGTGGCAAGAGCCAAAGTCAGACGACAAGGGAATAACCATAGGGTATATTTCAACCCCATTACTTCTTCCTCCGTCAGGCCTGAAGAGAAAGATCTTGTCACTATGCACATTGACACCGATATCCCAAAGATTGGTGCTAGCCTTGTAGTGGTCGGGCTGAGCAGGCTCAAAAGGAACAGTGTAATCTGTAATGCGACGCTTCTGGCCATAGCAGACAAGTCGGAGAGTTGGGCAACTGATTTCCTTCAAACACTCAATGACATCTAGCATAGGCACCACAAGGCTACTGGTGGTGATGCAGAAGTCAGTTTTTGCCGGTTCGATAGGGCGGTGCTGACCCATGTGTTCAATAAACGATTTCGAGTAGGAGGGGTGAATGAAGATGACATGACCAGATGCGGCCAAAGCTGTCCAGCCTTCATATTCTGCAGAATCACGTGGGCGGACTGCAAGGTATGAGCACAGTGTTGCTATGGTGTGCACATTGCAGAAATGTTGTTGATAATATTCTGGCGACATAGCGATGGCCCATGAATCGACATCAACTGTATCTGGACACGTAGAACCCATCAGTTCTGCTCTCGCTGTCTCTGGAAGTTGAGTAAAAGGCGTAATGTGGGCATCAAGCACTTTCTTGAGCGCGGCATTGTTGACATCAGTATAACCTTCAGGTGGTTCCTGAGATGGTTCATAGACAGATCCACTTCCTGTTGGTGACGGACGTCCTTCATTATGGGCGTGTGATGGAGAGGAATGGTTAGACAAAGGAGAATGGACAGATAGATCTGCATGGGAAACATATGATACATGTGATAAGGCTGGAGAGGGTGGATGAGATCCCACAGATGATTCTCCAGGGGAGGGATGCGCTTCAGGGGTCGAATGACACTCAAGTTGTACCTCAATCTGCTCTCCCATAGATTCAGATGACGTTGTTCTGGAGAGAGGTGGGCGAGGGGTAAGAAGTCTAGGAGGTTGCGCGGCCGTCTTCTTTCTGACCTTTGATTGAGGTCGACCTTTTGTAGACACTTTGCTTCGTGATGTAGGTGCCATGGCAGCCAGGAAAAGAGCCTTTGAACCGAAGGAAGAGGCCTGATGGAGAGTAGAGTTTCTAGAAATTGAATGACATTAGCTGCATTCGATAAAAAGATGATAAACATCGCGAAGGCTTACAAAAACGAACTGGAACTAGCCCTAATCGAACACCAGCCAAATGGAAAGCCTCGTCAGCGAGTAGTAAAGCGCAGCGTTATGACAGATGCGAGACAGGACAGCGCTCGGCGTTTGGTGGAGTCGGGGATATTGGACGCCGGAAATAGATCGGAATGACAAATGCTGGGAAATATATGCACAGATGGGGCCTAGAACAATCATCGTCAGATACGTGAATAGCACAGCGAAGTTTGATAAAGACTTACAATGCCTACGTTATTCGCTTCCCAATGTGATGGAGATCCAATAAGCTTGAAAGCGAGTCACTAGTGACGCTGTTATAGATAAGGAGAGGTGGGAAATGACTACAAATTGTGTGAAAATTAATAGCTATAATTGATTACTTGTAGATTGGGAATTGAACGAAGTTAGTGTTCACACGGTGAGAAAGGGTGGTGGGGAAATTAACCGTGAGTGCCACGTTGTAGTGAAAGATCCCGATCTCCTCGTTATAAAAGGTTCCGTCCTCCTGTCACCCGCCAGCCGCCGTTGTATTAACGGAATCAGATCGATAGATGCTACTAAGGAATATAGCCTCCCAAGGTTTAGCTGTTAGTGATGATACCGTATGTCGGATACCAGCTAGGTTGCCGTTCTCATATATATGTGTAGTGGTAATGGATATTATACACCCAGGTCTCATAAATAGGTGTGGTAGGTAATCAAATAGTTGTATTGTCTGGTGGCCTTGCCTTCGTTACTGTCGGAGTTATCGAACTTGTGGTATAGTGTAGAGTTGGCTAAATATATAACATAACGCTCTTAGTGTTTACTATGATTGTTATGTGGGTATATGTATATATGGGTATATGGAGCCGAAGAGACTAGCTCCCGGAAATGGTTCTTGAAATCTAGCTCGGCTCGGCTCTGAGAAGAAAGAGAAAGGAAAGACTACGATAATTCCACTCCTTCCACTCCAACAACAAGTCATTGCACTACAGCGTCAAGCAGGTTAATTTCAGACGATCGGCCTCGTAATTAACGCACGAGTTAACCGTCTATAACACCCAGATTTACTTCCGCTCATCTGGTCCCGTTAAGATTATTAAGCAATCAGCCCAATTATTAAAAACATGGACATGTATCGAACTCCTTGACATCACGTGTTCACCAAGCCTGTTACTTCATCTTTGTTCCGCTCGATATATGGGTATCACAGAAACGTTTATATCTCATTCCACAAGTCGTTCCCAGCACATATCTTGGTATGAACATGCTCCTGACATGCATACCTATCGAATGGTACCTGTGCCCAGTCTCCTCCTTCCTTCCCCCGGAAGCCTTTTCTATTTAGAGCTTATTTCTCTTCTACGGAATAGCATAGAATAGGATGGCGAACACATAGGGGGAATTCTCCTTTTGATGAGATGAGCCGGTTTTGACATCTTTACTTTTGATGATGGATTGCGGTGTTTGGAAGACATTTTGAAATGGGGATTTGGACTTTATGGAAGATATTTGGAGGAAAGAGGCAAGAATTTAACACTCCCTATGGGTATGTGACATTTATATACGCCGGCTGTCCAGGCGGATCTGGATAGAAGGAACTCAAACGAGGAATATATGTACATGTGTTATAACAACTAACAACTAAAACAAATAACTTGTGAATAACTAGAAGAGTCGTCATTAATCGTAAGTGGTCGTAAATGGCCGAAAATCGTTATCATTTGCCGCTTTCTGTCTCCGACTTCCTGTGAATGCCAATCCGAACGCCCTCCCATCAAACTTACCCAGCAACTGGTTCATATTATCCTTCCCTCAAGATGTAATCGCCACAGGCGACCCTCGCGAAGACAATGTCCATCTCTGCCCTCGTCAAGAGTTGGAAACTCAATCCGCGAGGAAAGTGCTCTTTGATATGGCCAAATGGATCCTGACGAACCGGATCTTTGTCCTCTGAAATATCAACCTCATCGATTTCCACAAGGCAAAAAGGCTTATGACCATTGGCATCTAGCTCGATAGCCCGAGACAAGTCCTCGATAGCCTTGGAAAAGTCAACGGTGCTTTGGGTCGCACGATAGTCATGGTTGGAACCGCCAAATTTAGCGCCGTCAGGTGAAATAGGAGGGGTAAGGAGTGGGACGAAAGCTTGGCTCGACGCTGCGAATTGATGACGGCCCTCTGCATACGAAGGGGGGAGAGAAAACTTGCCAGGTGTTGAAGGGGAAGGAGGACCGTAAGGAACAGGTTGGAGCCCCTCGTTCATGCGCGCGATGGACACCTCTGAGATAAATTAGTATCATAAGCCACTCCGTTCATGAAGCTAAATGAGACGATACATACGAATTCTCCAAGCATCCACCAGTTCTTTCGCCATATGGCCATCCGTATCTTCTTCCACTCCTTCCGTACCTTCTTCCATTCCTTCCGTACCTTCTTCCATCTCTTCCGTATCTTTCTCCATTTTTTCCCCATACTCCTCGATCTCTTCCGTAGATTCCGCCTTGCTCAGAACATCAAAGTTAGCTACATTATTGTGCCTGTTGCTGGGTGGATTGTTTTGAGCTGCATTTGAATTCAGCCTCGAAGACCTTCGTGGAGCCGGATTCCCACCCAAACCTCTATTGCCTCCATTTCCTGATCCTCCACCCCCCTTGCCATTGCCTGAACCTCCACCACCACCAAAGCCTCCCCCACCACCGCCACTAGCACCGCCGCTGGCGTTCCCCTTCTTGTTACCACCTTCATCTGTACTTTCGGTCACCTTCGCCTTCACACTGTAGCGTCTACCGTGGTAATGCTTTCTATGGTGCAATGAGATGGCCCCTTCTTTGGCATGACCGTCCACATAGACGTGGTTCTCGCTTGGAATGCCGAGAGGTAAAGGACTATCGTTCGATGATTGTGGGAAGACCGGAGAAAAATCCGATGTCACTGCCGCAATTATGAGCAAAATGGTACCCTCAAAGCGATCTCTAGCCTCTTGATCGATTTCCCAGTCTTCAGTAAACAGCGTATTGGGCATATCGCTCCAGACCTCTTCAAGGTTATCCAAGTCGTTGGCCGAAAGGGCATCTCCATATTGAGAGTGGAATTTCTTCACAGCTTTATCACTGGCCTCCAAGACGACAACATTCCCGCCTGCTTCATCCTCCATCATCGCTAGTCGACAGAAGCTCCAATCGACAATTGTAAATCCCAATCGGCATTTGAACAGGTCAAAGGCAGCGACGATATACCAGACGGTCTGAAAAATGCCTTCCTTGCAGGCATAATAGAAAGAATTGCGCTGTTGCTCTTTTTCCGATTTAGTACGCCATTTTAGTTCGCCTACGCCGCAGACCTTTTCAACGACACCGCCTCTACTAACCCTGAACACGAAATCCGGTGTGGTCGCCCCCTTCTCGCTCGACGTTTCAGAAATCGATTTGATTTTAGATATCGATCTGCCAAAAGGAATGGATGGCGCACGGCCATCTTTTGCGCTTTTTACCGTCTAGAAAAGAGATGGAAACACGTCAGATATTTTGAGCTCATCTAATATCTTGAAAGAACTCACTTCCCGTCGTTTGAACTCTTTGACCACATCTATATCGGACCATTGACGTCCCATAAATTCCTGACGTGACATATCATAATTATTATAATGAAAATATGGCGGTATGTCGGCCGAAACCATGAAAAAGGAAGAGAAATAAAGAAAGTAACTGTTGCTGGCGTCCGACTCGTCTTCGATCGACCGATGTCGAGCTGCACTCTGTAGTCGCTCAAGCATATTTCTTTTACGTATTTCAGAAAGAGAATTGATGGCCACCACATTAGGGACTGAATATAGTTGGTTGATATCGAAGGGAACATAGCACAAGGGCGAAGGATATGTTGCGTTAGCGGGATGACCGGGCGTGAAGGACATGGTTGAGGCAGTGATTTGAATGAGTGGATGATTGAATGCTAATAGAATGAACAAAAAGGAAAAACCAAGTTAGACTTTAGACTTTAGACTTTAGACTTGGATGGCGGTGCTTTGGCCTTTGTAGTGCTATTGGGCCGTTCGGTACGGGAATGGAGTATTACGTAATGTAAGGTAAGAGCCGGGAGGAGGAGAGTTGTAATGAGGATTAGGCTTAGATTGTAAAGGAGTTCGATCACACAAACCTGATCTCCAATTCTGCCCCCAGTCTCCTGCGCTGATGCCTGGTTTCAATGACAAGTTACACCATTGCTACAGAGACCTATAATACAAAGACCCATAGCGAGCCATAGGCTACACTCAATACTAGGATGGTTGCATAATGTTACGACTCGTCCCCAACAAGGTCCGGCCTTGGGGACGAGATAGAAAGCCGTAGTTTAACCAAGCAATGAGATATATGTATGATATACCTCTTGACACTTGTCTGTTGGCGTATGGTATAGGACGGAGGTATAGTCGCTTGGGAAGATCAGGCAAGCTTATATACTAATGGAGTAAGTTTATGTCGAATGTGGTGCAAGGTAAGACGAGAGTGAGCACTGGGAGCTCGAGGACCTTTCGCAAAGTAACTTATGAAATATTGATCTTCGAGGGGAAGAAGATCAAGATCGAGGACAGAGCTCCCCTTTATATACTTCTACAGAAATCTATTTATATCCCTTGAGGCCCAGCTGGAGGTCCAGCTGGAGGTCCAGTTCTTATCTCGGAGGTTCAGTTGGAGGTCCAGTTCTTTTCTCGGAGGTCCAGCTGGACCTTCTTATCTGAAACAATCTTGCTTGCCTTCATTACGTAACTCCCTCCTATGATCTCTTATTTCTTCTACTTCGTGCAGGCTCGTGACATGATCCCACCTCAATAATTCATGTTTTTTCTGCATGTATTTTTAAAAAGACGTGAATTAAACCGATTATTTCAATACGCAATTTAATTCCATCTATTTGGTTCCATCCATGTCATATTAAGTAAATAGCCGAATCATTAAAAAAGCACGGAGATATATTGAACTCCTTTAATGCACATGTTTAACGCAGGTTCTATCCATGTTATTAAGTAAATAATAACGGAGTCATGGAATAGCATGGAGATGTATTGAACTCCATTACGTCACGTGTTTAACCAGGTTCCGTCCACAATATTAAATAATTAGCCAAATTATTAAATAACACGGACATGTATTGAACTCCTTCACATCACACCCACTTCGTCATATATATGCCCTGTCCTTCGACCGATATATATGGGTATGATGAAACGTCTATATCTCATTCCCCAAGTCATGCCCAATGCATATTTTGGTATCAGCATGATCTTGAGATGCCGCCCTATCGAATAATACCGGTACCCAAGCATAAATGTTGCATACATGCTTTGTGCACAGCACAACGGTTGATTTTGTGCAATCCCTGCGCCATCCGCCCTTCCGCCGATATATGGGTATGATGGAAACGTCTATATCTCATTCCACAAGTCACGCCCAATGCATATTTTGGTATCAGGATGATCCTGAGATAGAGATTTATCTAATGATACCGGTGCCCAAGCATAAATGAATAAAAAGACATTCAACCCACGTTCCTAGTAGGGGCAATGTAATCATGCCCATGATTCTCTCCCCCAGCTGTTAGTGGGCGCCTCATTGTGACACCAGGGCGAGATGAGCACGGTGTGATCAAGTTAGAATGCCAAGGAGATGGTCTGGAGCTCGATAAGGCGGTGAAAGTGGATCACAAGCCAATTGTGATTACTCTGGATATCGATCCTCAAGATTGCCCGAACAAGGAAGTGGATCCGGGTATATTACGTAAAGTGTAAACAATCAGGTGATCACATACTCGATCGTCCCTCGGGAATGGTAATAACAGACCCGAGTTCTCTGTCTTCCGATGTTGTTACTATTTCTCCATATACGATCAGCTGACACTGAACGGATGTTAGGTCAGGTATTAGGGTCAAAGGCTTAATGTCGCAGCCCAGTCGGCAACGAGCCGAATATACTCGGAAAATACCCAGAAAGACCGAGTTTGAAGAAGTGTATAAAGGGATTGTAAACAAACTGTAAATGGATTGTCCATCTCAAGGAAACTCACGTTCTTTCCCCCCTCATCCATAAATTCAAATCGATCTCCACAGCCATGGGCACCGATTCACAAGTCGCTGCTGCTCCTTACGAGGAAAAGCTTGAAGATGAGATGATTGAAGATGTAGCCGTCAAGCATGAAGATCATGCTACAGCCATCCTTCCTGAGAGCCTTTGGGGCATGAGCGAGGAGGAACGTTCCGCGCTTGAGAGAAAGATTGTAAGAAAAATGGATCTGATCGTGTTGTGAGTTTGCACAGGTTCGTCTGGTTGTTGACACTGACGATTGGGACAGGCCTATAATGTACGTGGAAATGTTAAAAGGATACCGCTGTAAGCTGACAGCTTGAAGTATGATCCTTTACATTCTCAACTGTAAGTGTGTCCCATTGCATCATACACAGGTGCTGATGGACATAGACATCGATCGACAGAATCTTGCGGTCTCGAAACTGCAGGGAATAATGGTTGACCTGGACCTGACTACCCAGCAGTTCGCTACCTGTGTATCGGTATTGTTCGCTGGATACCTACCATTTCAGATTCCGTCAAACTACATCATCTCTCGCATTCCACGGCCTGGACTTTGTGAGTCGAGAGTGCTATCGGAGATTTCTGCTTGTGCTAATGATTGCAGATATTTGCTGCGCTGTGGTCTGCTGGGGAGCGATCTCTGCGGCCACGGCTGCTGTGCAGTCCTACTCCGCATTGGTGGGGATTCGAGTCGTGCTCGGTGCAGTCGAAGCCGTGTTCTTCCCTGGTAAGTACCGGCATACAACGCTGTGCTTTACGCTGATGAATTGTAGGTGTGTTGTACTATCTCTCTGCTTGGTATACCAAAAAGGAATTAGGAAAGCGATACGCCGGTCTCTTCATCGGTCAACAGTTGGGGAACGGATTCGGAGGACTTATCGCTGCCGGAGTCTTGAAACTCGATGGTAAACACGGAATTCGCGGATGGCGATGGCTCTTCATCGTGTAAGCTGCTGCATTTGAGTACAAAGGCAAAGACGACTGATTCATCAAGTGAGGGGACCGCTACCGTGGGATTCGGTATCATCTTTGCTTTCTTAATGGTGACTACAGCAGCATATTCCATGCGAATCTGTCTGACATAACGTAGCCCGAATTTCCCCACAACGCGCGAGTTCTTAAACCAATCGAGCGAGACCTTGCTGTATGGCGGTTGGAGCAAGAAGCTGGTGCCGGCGAGGCTCATGATGATATCTCTACCACTAGAGCCTATCTTTCTGCCTTGAAGGACCCCAAGGTGTGTTGAAAGCTGCATCACTGATGGATTGAAAGCTGATACTCTTGCCAGGTTTACATGCTCATTGGCTGCATGATATGTTCGCAAGCGATGGGTTCTGTTGGTGAGTGACATTGTAACTTTATTCGCCTCGGCTGATTCATGGCTTCAGGAAACTTCTTTCCCACTATTCTACAGGCTTTAGGGTACGACTCTTTGATCACTCTTTGCCTCACAGCTCCTCCATACAGTCAGTTGCCCGTTTCCTCCGCTGACGTTAGGCTGATGTCAACCAGTCTTCGCGTGCTTCATCTTCGCTGGCATCTCCTGGTGGTCGGACGTGAGTGACGTTCCTTTCCCGTGGTCATTCATAACAGTGGGTAGCGCAAACAAATCCTGTACTGGCCGATAATTGTTTGTCTCTGCATTGGTATTATCATTTACATTATCGCCATGACAACTCTCAATGTCGGTGCTCGTTACTTCGCCATGATGTGGACGCCGGTTGCCAATGGTGAGTGGGGAGACGTTTCTTTGGTTACTGGACTAACTGCCATCAGTCGTGCCGCAACTCTTTATCTATAACACGCTCTCGCTCCATGTTGCAAGGCCATACCCTAAACGGGCTGCAGGCCTTGCCCTGATCAACGCAATTGGTGGAACCTCGAATATTTGGGGCTCCTATGTGTGGTTCGCACCTCCTCATTTCTACGCTGGGTTTGGCATGGGTCAGTCGCCGTTCTTCCAATAGAGCTTAGGCTAACCCTGCTTCAGTGCTTGCTGTCAATGTTGTCTTTTTATGCATCATCACGTTCTACAGATTCTTCGTAAGAAGGGAAAATCGTCGACTCGACGCGGGCGGCGAAGAAGCACGAGCGGTGATGAGGAGAGGCGTAACGGAAGAACAGATGTCCTTGGGATGGAGGTTCGTTGGCTACTAAGTCCTGCTAAATGACAGCAGTCAATGAAAAGGGAAGACAAAATTTCGAGGCGAGGGATGGTTATGGGAAGTAGGCGGACACAGTGGTACCTCTGTCCTTGTAGATACCGGATTACACCTTAAGCTACTTTAATTTCTTGTGCTTGGTCGCTTGTCTACGGTTGTATTTGAAGGATTAAATTTGAGCATTGGAATGGCTATAGGCTAGAGAGTTTGAAGAATAACCTCCTTGGACGATGCATTTTTCCTCGAAGGGTTAACCCTTTTATATCTTTTCAAGCCTGTGAATTGACTCATCTTTCCGATACTTTCCCTGCATCTTCCACTAGGGCCACTTTTTCCCTAACGTCTTTGCATGTCTCGCTCTTCTTCTGCCCCCTCCCATTTTCTCCTCGACATTCCACAATTACTTCCCTGTCTTCCCCGCTCCTCCCTCCTTCTTCTACTCTTACCCCTGTATCTCTCTACCCATACAGATGCAGATAGGGATAAGCATGGAGTTAAGAAAGGGGAAAGTCCGAGTATTAGCAATCTAGAGGAGCGGCAAAGGGAGTTGTGACGTTATTTGACTTATGATGGAAGCTGAGCGAGCTGTAGTTGTTATTCTAACAATGCACTATACACCTAATACTGACCTTCCATTTATTAGGTAGAGCATTGGATAAAGCCCTTTCGATGTGCTAATGGGGGCAAGAAACGGTAGTAACCTATGGTGTAGCATAATAGTACATCACACTAATAACGTAAACACGAGTAATACGCAACCTCTATAGCCCCTGCGAAATCGCCATATTTAAATGAATGGTGCTAAAGTTCCGGTTATCTCTTACTCAAATTCATTCAATCTGATACCCCTCCTCTTTCTCCAGAGTGTTAATCCCTGTTTGAATAATTTGCGATCAGTTCCACTGCCGGGCACCAGCTGCATTGTTACACCAAGAGATTCGACCTCAAAATTGCGGTGTTCATCGTCAAAAAAGAGCTACGAGTAAGTTATCCGTTCAGCAGTGCTTATTAAGACAAGATGATGTGAAGAGTATATACCATCTGTTCGTACGGAATGCCCGTTTTGCGGTGGATCTCTCGGAAATGTTTAAGTTTCGAGCCTATGAGGAGAATACTCATCAGTCTGTTGTTCAATGATGTTCAATACCGGGCAACTCACCAGGGTAAATTTCCATCTGCGTGAGGCAGATAAAACCCTTAGATTCCCATGTGAAGAGTAAGAGTAATTCGTACTCACCGTATTAAAATATGAGATCGCTTTCACATGGTCACCTCCCTCATTTGCGGGCAAAAGCAACATCCCCAACGCTTCCTTTGCCAGTTCCGGGGCACTTGTCCTCGATGCGGCAGCTACGTGTATTCTTCGGTGCTTAAGTTCGGCGAGGATAGAGGGTACTTCGCAATAGAAAGAAAGGTTTTGTCCACGCCTACATTCCGTGAGTAGCTTGTTAAGCGTCGGTACAAAAGATACAGGGAGGTAAGTCTCACCGGTCGACAAGCTGGTTAACAACGTCTCCGTTACGCTTAAGTGGGGGAGTAACGTGCGTCTATTGAGCACTTTTCGTTAATGCTCGTCTCTTAGCTGACAATACGTCACCCCGTGAAACGCAACGCTCGAACATACATCTATCCACAGATCCCAAAGGGTGTAACTGGTGGATATATCAGCCTGCTCATTAGGATCATATTAGAAAGCGTAGATACTCAAGGTCAAACGCCACAAGTAGAGGGTAAGCATCCGGATCGTTCGGTGAAACGGTTCGATACTTTTCGGGAGGTGATGAAGGTTCGCGGTGGGAGGTTCTTCTAGGCATTGTTTGGCGTCTTTTTTTTTCTGAGGATTGGGATTTGTGGAAATGTAGATTAAACTGCCTTGTACGTAAGTTGAAAGGTATTGGATATGCGAACGAGATGCCGAACGAGATGTAGATGCTATTCTCAAATGAACGGCGATTTTTCGATGTTCTGTCGTCGGTTCAGTGAGAACAAATGATGACGTATGGGTTTTTTTATTTTCTCACGGTCGACTTCTGTTTATCCAGTGGGCAATGTCTGCCGGTGACGGACGGAACGGTTTCGCTTGAGTTAAGTCTTAAGTCTTTAGGTGGTTACACCTCGAAGAACATCCTGTAAATAATCGATAGTCCTCGTAATTCCAGGAGCATATAGTGAATATTTATCAAGATGGCTGCTGAAAAACAACAACAACGTATGACCTAGCCGCTACTTGAAAGTTCGTCTCTCGCTAATTCGGCTTTGCAGCCTTGCCTCTTGGGAAACCTGTTCCCCCCAAAGAAGTAGAAGAGGAGAAAGAGGAATTGGGGGATGAAGAAGATGAAGAGATAGAGGACTTTGAGGTGGAAAATGACGAAGACCTCGATGAGGATGAGGATGAGGATGAGGATGAGGATGAGAATGAGGGTGAGGAAGACGAAGACCATGACGAAGATGAGGATGACGATGATGGTATTGACCACAAGAAGGTGTTGTCGGACTTCTACAATGTAAGGCCTAGGACCTTGCCACATGATCTAGTATAATATGATGTTAAGAACTGCGCTAATGGGTCGATTGGTAGACCGAACAAGTGGACGAAGAGGATGATGAGGATGTCATCGAAGGCAAAGAGGATGCTGGAGTCAGCAACCTGAAGCGAAAAGCGGACGATGAGGAACAGGGCGAGGCCAAAAAATCTAAGGCCTAATTCCATAATGCTTATTGATATATTAGTAAATGGAATGGTACAAAAGTGTGTATCGAAGGGAATGCATTACAATGTATAATAATTTGATAACATAGGTGACCACAGGTCAACAAGCAAAATGTATATGATTCCTCGCTGTACCTCAGGATATGAACCGTAATCAACATTGAAAGGAGCTTTTCTTTGGTTTATTGCTTCCTCTATCTCCCGCTACATCATCGCCTGCTACGTTCTAGAGTCATCTTGTCGCATGAGAACTAAAGGAAACACAGACCAGTGGTAATGTTTCCAGTCACGTGACTTGTCACTGTGGTAACCCTGCCGAGAACGTTCAGAGATCTGTCATTTCACACATTGAAGATATCTTCATCTGCCCTTCCAGTTTGATTCCTTCATTCTTACCGCTATGTCCAAGCCCACGTACTCGGATGAGCCTCTAGATGCCGAGGACTATGAGCTCCAGGCAACCTCCAACGCAAATGACCCCTTGCTTCCATCGTATTCCCAGCACCCTTTCACGTCGCCTCATCAACAGCTACAACGCGAACGAAGCGCCACTCGACTTCGCTCGGTTTTATCACGCATCTGTATTGCATTCCTGATAATAGTACCGACATTGGCATTTGCGGCTTGCTACTTTGGGAGGACAACTTTGGATAAAGTGAGAACTTGGGACAGTCTACCGCCAGAGGTACAAGATTGGTTGGACAAGATCGCGCCTGCCAAGGCCCATGCGGATCACTCAAATTTCCCAACAGAGTAGGTAATCCATTTTTATAGCCGGAATCCCCTAATTATTTAACTTTCCAGCATTGGTTACGCCGGACCGACACCAACTGGTAGCGAGTGAGTCGTTAGTAAGCCTTACTTCCATTCAGTGATCAACTAACACACTGAAAGGGCTGCCCTCATTGCTACTGCTCCCATCCTTCCATCCCACACCGACGTTTACCCTCTTATTCGCCCTACCAGCAAAGTCTCTAAAGGTTTCAGCGTCCTTCAACATTGGGGAAATCTCAGTCCATACTACTCGGTAGATTCTCATGGTCTTCCTGAGTCAGATAGCCTCATTCCTGAGCAGTGTGAGCTGGAAAGTTTACACTGGCTACAGAGACATGGTGCGAGGTATGATTCTTGTTCATATACGGAGTAACGTGCTAATATTCATCATAGGTATCCTACTTCATACCCCGAGGGCCCTGTTGCTTTAGCTTCCAGGCTCAAGAACGCGAAAGGGTGGAAAGCCAGAGGCGATCTTTCTTTCCTTAATGACTGGAGTTACCAGCTTGGAGCTGAGATTCTTACACCGTTCGGTCGTAGTCAACTGTGTGGGTATTGCAGTTCTGTTTCAGACAATGTGAGACGGGAAGCAGGCTAACATATCCTAGTCAATCTCGGTGTTTCTGCAAGAATTAAATACGGTTTTTTGCTCGACAAGTTCAAAGATAAATTGCCCATCTTCCGGACAGAGAGTCAAGAGTGAGTACATGTTTCCGTATATCAATACCTTAATAGTGACACGGAGGCAGTCGCATGTTGAAATCTGCTCAGAATTTTGCTGTTGGTACGTCTTAACTTCGCTATTCGCTTTATATTTGAGCTCATTTTTGCCTACAGGCTTCTTCGGGGTCCCAGCAGGTGATCAGTATAATCTTGAAGTTACCATTGAGGCTCCGGGCTTTAATAACACCCTCGCGCCTTTCACGACTGTGAGTCTCATCTGGCGGCCTCAAGCGCGACAATATGGGCTTATACAGTGTGCATCAGTGCCGAGGGACAGGTGTCGACTACAAATCGAAGCTTGCAGAATGGGATTCCATTTATCTCGCAAAGGCGAAGAAACGATTACAGGAGAATATGCAGGGGTATAATCTCAGTTTCATGGACGTTAAAGACATGGTAAGCGCTGTCCTGGATATTAATCTGTCCTTTTGGCTAATTAACTCGCTGTGCAGATGGAAATGTGTGCTTACGAGGTAGGCTGCATTTGGTATACCGCAACGTGCAAACCTAACTCAGGGAATTCAGACTGTTGCTCTCGGTCACTCTGCCTTCTGTGATCTGTTCACTCAAAAGGAATGGAAGGGCTTCCAGTACCGAAACGATATCTTCTGGTGGTATTCGTCAAGTTTCGGATATGCTCCTGCTAAGGCGATGGGTATGGGATGGGTGCAAGAACTGGTGTCGAGGTTAACGAAAAGTAGGTTATACTCTTTCAATGCCAGGACGGAGTGCTGACGACAGCCGTAGCTCGGCTCACCGAGTTTAACTCTACTACAAATTCGTCGTTCCACGATGACGTTCACTTCCCTCTTGGAGATGTTCTGTATGCTGGTTTATTTAATATTGACTGCTTTGGTTATTCTGACAGGTATCATAGATATGTCGACTTCACCCATGACACCCAATTTGCCCTCTGTACGCCTTTTTTTCTAGTGTGTCCAGATTGAGATGACCTCTGACAGTCAACTCAGTACTTCCTACGATGAACCTCACAACCTTTGCTGAGACAGGAGATCTTCCCACCGATCGTATCCCCAAGCATCGCTCCTTCGTCTCCTCCAAGTAGGCAATCCCACATTTCTATTCGCTTACTATTGGCGCTAACGCTATTAGGATTATGCCATTCGCCGCTAACCTCCAAGTTCAGGTCCTTTCCTGTTCTGGCGAGAGGAAGCTCCGACTCATTCTCAATGACGCTCCCGTCCCCCTTACCGGTATCAACGGCTGCTCCGAAGACGATGCTGGACTTTGCCCAGTAGATACATTTGTGGCGGCAATGAAGACTCTCATAGGCGAGATCGATTTCGCTAAGGAGTGTGCGTTGGAACAGGAAACTCTGGAGGAGGAACAAGAACTGGGAGATGAAGAGATGGCAGAGGTGAAGGTTGATGGGCTTGAGAAGGTTGAAGATGAGGAGGAAGATAGAAAAAAAGGTGATGACGATGATAGCGATAGCGACAGTGACAGCGACAGCGACAGCGATGACGATGATGATTAGGCATATAACAATGAGCCGAACATATTGCTAGCTCCCCATATATGATTTATAACTTAAGTGTAATATTTCTGCCTTGAAGATAAGTATTCCGTAGATCCATGCATTCATTGATGCCTTGTATTCGCTATGTCTATATCTTAACTCCAATAAAGAAACGCCGACACATCAAACTTTCTCGTCACGTTCAACCACCTCGTCAGGAACGATGCTTCCCACGGAACCCATGTCTGACGTATCTCAACCGTTCTTCTCCAAGTAGCTCCTGAATTCTACATCCTCATCCTCCAACTGCGCCCTCCTGTTCGGTGCAATTGTCAATTTCTTGTTGTTTATTCGCACGTTCGTACTTATATTAAGTCCGAACACTTCATCAAATTGACCCGATGTTGACCGGCACAAGGACCTTCGCATTATGCGCATACCTCAGATCCATTTCTGGATAAGTAGCGAAACGAGCCGGTCTTTTGGGGCTCACGAAGCACATGACCATCTACTTAAAGGCAATAATCAAACAGCGGCCTGCAAAACGACACTCTCCGGTGTTCTCCTCCTTTTATAAAGAGGTAAAAATGGTGGAGAGGTTATTACAGGGGCTGAGTTTAGGTGCTGGTTTAGCAGTGAAGTGGTATACCTTCGTGTTTCTACGCCTGGTAAGTTTTCTTCGGTTGATTGTATCATACGAGTGGATGATGAATCTTGTGGGGGAAAAGCTTCCCATTGGACCTCGATATCTCCCAACCATTCTGAGTTGTACTCTAATATAATATACCTTGCTTCTTACTTCTTACTTCGCACCCTTGCTCAAAAACCAACTCGAACGTCGGTTGTCACACCCATCCTAGTTCTTGGTGGACTTTACCATCCCTCGTATCGTCGTCTTTCGACGGTTGGCGCTTTGAACACCTTGATAGCTCCGCTTATGTCGTACGACTTTGTCTATCGCGCCCATTTTTACTACACCCGTCACTACACATTTCCTTTGCCCGGATTGGCTGGGTAACAGAAACGTCAACCAGCCTCTTATTTCGATCTACCGTCCCAGATCAAATCAACGTATCCTATTGGCCTTCCCACAATGGCAGCGCCGTCTCACATGTCGAACTTCCTCAATTCAGTGTCAAAACCGACTTCACTTCCCCTATGTACATCAAAGATTTGCAACCGGGCATCATATACTTTTGCCACTCGACTGCCGTCCACAAAGGTTCGTTCACTACTAGACGATCACAACATGATCAGAAGCAATTTAGCATTCTGAGTACAAGTTGCCAAAAGCCGAACTGGCCCTATAAAATCCTCTGTCTCATTCGTTAGCAATCAATGGTTTAGAACATGTCGAGAAAGTGGTCCGAAAGATGGAAAGGAAACTGGAAGCAATTCTGTTCTTAGGCGACTTCATCCGTGAGTACCCCTATAGTCGCTTTCTCGGTGCAACTTAAGTGACTCTTGATAGATTCAGACTTATCATATCCCGTCGCCGATTATACCATCTCGTACTATCGCCAACTTTACCGCCAGATCTACTCTAGCCCATCTTGGACACTATTTCTGCGTTCGATCCCCTGGCTACACATGTTTGACAACGGACATACCTGAGATTATCAATGACTATGCGCCTTCCACTTCTGCCCTCTCCGGCATGTTCATACAAGCCATCGATCCTTTCATAAACTATCAGCAAGTCATCAATCCTCCCCCAGTCAGCTCCACACAACCGACGTACTTCCGCTTTGGGATAGGCAATGTATCATTCTTCGTCTTGGACTGCCGATCATGGCGCTCAGCTCAACCAGCTAGGCCTGGAGCCAATTCGACAGCTGGCTTTGGCAACAGAACGATGCTTGGAGAATCACAATTTATGGCTGTCAAAGAATGGGCAGAGGAAGGGACGAGAGATGGAAAATTACTGGTGCTCGTATCAGGAGTACCGATCACTCGGAATTGGTCGGAAGGGGAGGATGAGATGGACAGTTGGGGTGCGAGTGTACACTTTTCTCATTTTCCACAGGAGTGCAAGTCTCTTATTGAAGCGGTAGGGTTATCTTGACGAACGTGAGGAAATCCTTGAAATGTTGTGGTCGTCCGGAGGAGCCGTCATCATCTCCGGCGATCATCATGAGCACGGTAAGCTCTCCGTACCCCTCTCCCTCGGTTTTCCTCTAACCTTCCCTATGCATTAGCAACCACATTATTCCCTCCTCCGCCTACATTGCCTCACCTAGGCTCATCGTCCGTCATCGAGTTCTCCACCTCCCCTCTGTCATTCTTTCACCAACCTTGGGCCCGACAATACATCCCACACCCGGACACTGACATTCCCATCCATCTGCAATGACATGGTGATAGTCGCTTTGGTATTTTTGAGTTTGATACCACTGGAGAAAGACCGAAGGTCAAGCTTGAATTAATGGTAGATGGTGAGAAAAAATGGGAGCATGAGTGGGTAAAAGGGGTTGACGTGGTAATTCCGGACATTTGGCAGGCGTAATGCATACATAAATCTAAAGCGGCAAACCTTGTAAAATGGTGGGATTGAACGCATTCAGTGTGAGAAGAGCATACATAGGTGAACAAAGTCTAGTGAGAGGAGACGTGCGATTTCCTGCGAAAGGAAGAAAGATAATGCTGTACAGCTTATTCATCTTAGGGCTTGCGTACAAGTCTTGCTGACAAAAGGCAAGTTTCGGTATAACCTAGATGCATATTTTTGTCCACTGAATGTTTATGTTGGTATGTATATTTCCCAATGTACGATTGTAGGAACCATGTATAACTTATACAACCTACAAACCTACTTCAAGCGCCTCTCGACATTTCGCCTACCATTAACCCAATCTGTCTCATGCAAAGTCATCTCAGGTGTACCAAACAGCGCATTATCGACGGCTTCCACACCGAGCATGAACTACGAAGCTGTCAGCCGAAGTTTCCTACCAGAAACGAAAGATGACCCACAGAATGATCTTGGTTACCGCACTCGTACTTCCAGCTTCCGAATCTCCCTCGGGAATGAATCCCGTACTCTTGTTGAAGCTTTGGGAGGATGTTCTTGAGAGAGTCGTCTCGTCCAAGTGTAGGTGTAGGACTTGTACCATTAGCCTTTAGATCTTACAAAATTATCAAACTGCTCACTAGCCATAATCAAACCTCCTTTCGTAGAACGACACAATCTCGTCCGTCGGTAATATCAACTCTGTAGCAATAGCTCCTTTAACGGTCTCCTTCATCAAGTTTTTCAGATCCACCGGCTTGTCCGCAGACTGACAGACTTCAAACATCAAACTCCAATATGGTCCTTCTTTTGGATCCTTCTCGAAGGGAAGAGAAGGGTCGGCTTTTTGAAGAATAGGCAGACGCGCAGAGATAGAGGGAGTATTGTAAGGAGAATAATTGGAGAAGATGGTGGCGCGGTAGAAGGGCGCGTTGTCTTCTGGAAAGTACAGCCAGCCTAAAAATGTCAGTAATGTCAAGGTTAAGTACTACTTACATTTGTCTCCAATTCTATTGGGTCTTTCTCCCCTAATTCCAATACCCAATACGATAGTCGACGAATACACCAAACCTTCCTTCGCAGCCACCTTCATCTCCTTCACAACTTCCTCCGCATGCGCACCTCGCTCCAAACGATCCAAAAGCCCGTCAAGCTGCATAGTCGAGATTAAATGTTCATACTTCACCCTTGTCCCGTCACCGAGCTCGGCAACTTTCTCGAGGGCGTTGATTTTCTGGATATCGCCTTTGGAGCCGAGTCGAAATCTGTTCTCAGGGAGCTGCTTGGCTACGGCAGTCCATATTCCACCAGTACCGTTTCGAGTGGGGAATCGGAAGGTAGCGTTGGGTCCCCAATTAGGAGCTGTTTCCATAGTGAGGGCGTTGCGCACAGCGGTACGGACGTTGGGCGCCGCCACACGTTCACCAAGCCATTTGCATTGCATCTGGGAAAGTTAGTCCTACAATGCAGGGTCAAACATGTGGAAGGACATACCTTCGTAGTGTGCACACCCCAAACTTTGAAGTTGTACGGCCGCATGAAGACGTCTGCGATACCTTCACCCATATTTCGTACGATCCATTCGTCGAAAGTGACAGGTTTGTAATTCGGAGTGGCGGCGCGCTGCTCGGCAGCGGCGATAAGACCGTCGATGCACTTGACACGAAGATCCAGCGGAAGTTGAGAAACGTTATTTTGGTATGGGTCTATCCCTATGAGCGTGGAACCTTCAATAAGATCGTAGACTCACAAGGAACCCAACGCCCGGCACTTCGAACATAACTGATCCTCTGGTGTGTTTGCCAGTCGTCTTTCACAGGAAGTGCCCGATTGATCGCATCATCAAAGTACGCATAGTGCCTATTTTGATGTCAGTTGTTGCCCGACGATGAAGGCTCTTCACTAACGAAAAGATAACATGTCCACCGACATCGAACAAGAAGCCTTCCTCGGTCACGTCGGTACTTGCCAAACCTCCTGGAGAGGAAGCGGCGTCCACAATAATGAATGGGCGACCAAGCTGATGGAGACGAGTAGCAGCTCCCAATCCAGTCTACGAAATCGTCAAATTCGATCTTGTTCTGCAATGTCAAGAAGCTTACAGGTCCTGCACCAATGATTAAAGTCTCGACATTCACGAAATCTTCTTCAACGGAAGTCGCCGATTCCACAGGAGAGGGCTCATCGAAGCCGGCAGTAGCCGGCGTAGGTGGTTCGCTTTCAAAATCAAGTCTGGACGGCATCCTTCTGTTCGGTTCTCCACGAAAAAGGTGAAGGCAAAGAGACAAAATCAAATGTTCGATTCACGTCGTAGAAAACGCTCCTGTTTTGCTCTGCCCCAAACGGGGCAAAAGCACCAAAAACGGTGTTTACACCCAAAATCTGTCTGCGGGGAGGCTTAATTTTAATTGGAATGTCGTGCCTGTGACGTTTTACACAGTCAGGGTTGTCAGGCCTTTTTCCAATTTTTCCTGATCTTTCAGTTATTCAGACCTGGGGCATTATTATTATCTCAGGTCTCAAATGTAGGGGACTGCAGAAGATGGAAGTTTGCAGGTGGGAATGAAGCGCCGGCCAGTAATAATAATATAAATTTAAGTAAATTTCGAAAAAAAGAAATAGAATAAAAAGGAAAAACAATAATTTAGTAAATTCGAAATGAATTAAAATATACAACTTTCTAATGGCATGCTATAAATGCGAGCATTACAATGGGATTAGATTTTGTAATGAAAAGAAGCGCAAGTTCAAAGGATGGCATCATCCAGCTGCCGTGAGTAATAGAATGAGCACTTCGTTCGGCATGTAGGCATCAAGTAGATATGCGAAATAAATATTCAAACGCTTCTATTGCTCTGAAGGGCCATACTATTTGTTATTGACCACAGTCGAATCGACTTCTGAAGTATCAGCGACCCTGCTATGGTATTCCGCCTAACTTACGCCTATGTGGTAGTCACAGTCTGCGTAACCACACTCATCTTCATCGCCCACATCCACCCTAGCACGAGCTTCTACCTCCCCTTATTACCGAGCTCCTACACAACAAATTACTACACGTACACATTTCCCGACCCATTGGAAGCCGAAAACCGACACCTTACAGAAGAACAATGTCAGGAGAGATATCCTGATCTGTACCTGGAGGCCGATCGTGCACAGGAATGGTTTATCTCCAAGGGGGGGATTTCGAAGAAGATGGTTGATGAAGCGGAGGAAGAGGGAAACGCAAGATTGGTCATTCTTAACAACCAAGTACGTAAATTGAAGTCATCAGCCATCTTCAAATATCTTTTGAATTCCTCTGAGACTGGCAGAAGCTGATCAGTCACTTGGGGCGACAGCTGTTCGTAAAGGCATATAAAGGAGGCATCAACACTCGCACCCAGGCTGCCATTGCTGCAGTATACGGAACTGTACTCACAGCGACCGAACCTTTGCCTGATGTCGAGTGAATCGCTTTGCTATGATTTATTGTATGTGTAACACTGACTTAATGGCATCTTAGCTTTGTTATCCAAACGAGCGATGCCGGAGGCGGAAACCATCCTCACTTTGCATTATGTCGCAAAGCAAATCAGAAGGATCTCTGGCTCATGCCTGGTAAGCCTGTCATAAATGACTGCTAAAAGCTAGCACTAATCCAACGTAGATTTTGGTTTCTTCTCATGGCCTGAGCCAGGAGTCGGATCGTACTCCGAAGTTCGTACTAAAACTCTCGATTACGAGCTTGACATGGGATTAGAAGTAGACAATAAATTGGGTGTTACCAAGTCCGACTGGTTCAACAAGACCCAACAACTATTCTGGAGAGGCTCGCCCATGGTCGAAGTTCGCAATGTAAGTCCAACTCACCATCCTCCTCCACTTGTGTCTTGCGATCAAATTTGACAAGCTGATAATGCAGGATCTTCTTCGAGCGAGTCAGGATCAACCATGGTCAGACGTTCAGCCTCTAGATTGGGGAAAGGTCAGCCAAGATGAAACTGAGAGACTCAAGAACAACGGGGACCTCAAGTCGCCTGCTGAGCACTGCAAATACGCCTTCTTGGCTCATGTGGAAGGATGGGCATACAGTGGGAGATTGAAGTAAGCAACCCCTATTTCATCGCGACGATAAAAGCTCATAAGGACCTGCGATCGTCAGATACCTCCAACAGTGCCGTTCTGTCATCGTCGCCCACCCACTCAAATACATCCAACATTATCACCACCTCCTAAACGGCCGAGATGGTGATCCCAACCAGAATTATGTTGAAGTACCTCTCCCACTGGAGAAGAATCTCCCAAGAGCCATGGAAGATCTTTTGAAGGAGCAGAACGAAGAGAAAGTACAGAGAATAGCAGATAATAATTGGAAGAGTATGAGGCAGGGATGGATCAGTCCAGCAGCCAAGTAAGTCTTCACCATCCCCACATTTGTTTTTTCCAATGGAGTGGAAGGGCTGATGAGGGGTAGTGAATGTTATTACCGACATGCGCTTCGCCAATATGCTTCCGTACAGACTTTCAAACCGTCGTTAGAAGGCCGAGCAGTGCCGTATGAAAGCTTCCTTCTAATGGGGAAAACACATTGGGACCCTCATAGGAAATAGACAAATTATATGCATAATTTGTTGTATTTATACCGAGACCTCAGCGGCCGTCTGAGATCGTTCCTCAGCATTTTTTGAACCTATATACGCTGCTGCGTCTTCGACAACGATTGTACTGTATTAGTAACCTAGAACCTACTGATCATTTTAGTCCTTCCACAAAGGGAATAAATTTCCTATACATCCCTCGACTCTGTGTCATTATTATCAGCTTCTGCTGCACTGTTAATCTCAGATTGTACTCACCACCGCCCAGTATCCAAGGCTCATGAATCTTCGTCATGTCTGGGTGCGTCTCAAAATAAAGGGGGACAGTGAGTTGTTGGTGGTGAATGTCGCTGCTGGAATCACGTTGCGACATATGAGGAGCGGACCTTTTTGTTCACTAGCAACTAACCAGCAGCTATTATACTCGTAACTCACGTGATTCTCGGACGACACGGCAATCTCGGACATATCACTCTACTGTATATCACCATGTATTTACATCTATATCTCCACAATGGCTGATTCTATGACCCTCGCACTTGAGCACAAGATAAACAACCCCCTTGAAAGCCATCAGAAAGTCGCAGATTTATACGGGGTCTCAAAATCATCCCTCTACGACCGTCACACCGGCGTACACTCGTCCCATACGGCCTCGGCCCCTCGACACCTCTCTATCGTACAGGAAGAGGAATTGGTCAAAAAAATCATGCTGGGCGAGGCACCCTCTTGACCCCAAGACACGTCGTTGAACTTGCAGAAGCAGTCTATGATGGAAAATTAGGCGTCAATTGGGGCTCACGGTTTATCCAGCGTCATTGCGATACCATACATTCGCGTTTTTATAGTACTGCTATAGTAAAATAAACGTCTTTGATTTCTGGGCGCTTAATTCAGCTGGAGAACTCTTGAGGGGCAGAGGCGGAACGACTTGAGGGTGAGGGGCAGGTGTGGCCTCCACGCAACCGATTACGACCTCAAGGTCTATACTGCCTCAATGATCGGGATGCCAGGAGCACGCTGAGCACCAAACCAGCTTCCACCTCTGTTGCCAACCACGTCCTAAACCGGTGTCTCTCCTGGCTCGACAAGGTCAGTGAAAACGCGACCAAGAAGGCACCGGCGACGCACTTTGGGATGTTCAAAGCGGTGGTGATGTCGACCGGTGGAATAATGAGCAGGGAGACGGCGGACGAGATGCGAAGATGGAGGAAGAAGATGGGACCGGCGGCGTTCGAGGGGATGACGAGGAAAACCAGTCTGGAACTGGTTAGGACAAGGGCTAGGACATTTGCGATGTGAGGAGGAGGGAAAATCCGAAAAACAGAGTCAAGTTGTGGGACCAAACGATAAAAATAAAAACAAGTTAACATTTATTTATACCGAAACCTAGATTACCAAAACAATAATTTAGAAACGTCCGAATGTACCTTCTTTCACCCCCAAGCTTGATTGTAATATCTACATATATAACTCTATATGGCTGACCTACTGAAAACAGCTATGATGAGTTGATTGAGATGATGCGGTTCAACTTTGGGGTTACCACTTATGCATATATAAAATGGTGCACAAACGAAAGGAAAGCTCTGAAGCACACCCCATTTTTTTCCGGCCTTAAAGGGGAATTTATTACGTTTTGCGTTCCTGGGTTCATTATAGAACCCTGTTTTGACGGGAATGACGCGTGAACAGCAGCAGGTCTTTTTCGAACTTTTTACATCTCCCTGTCTCGAATACTGACACCCACAAACTCCTCTTATTTCTCTTATAATCCTCTCTATTCCATAAGATAAAGGGAAAGGCTCGAAAATGAGTTCGTGGGACGATTCTTTGCCCCAACTGTCATCTATGATGGCGACACTCGATGGGCCAAGGGATAAAATCAGGTCATTACCGAAACGCAAGTTAGGCCTACTAGCATGTGGGATAATAAGCGTATTGCTGTTCCTGCATGTCGCCTTCGAGTATGGACTTACTTCAAGGAATACGGGTCCTTTGATGAAGTGAGCCTGGTGCCTTGACCATTGGATGAGTCGTTGACATTAGTTAAATCAGACCATTGGCTTCGTTCCACGACGGTGGCAGCACGTTGAAACGTGACTCGTGGATATCGCAAAGCGATTACGATATGTAAGTAGCCATATTTTCACCAATATATCAAGCTGACACCTTCCAGTGTCATCGCCCATTACGACGAAGATGTCAGTATGATGAGAGAAAGTATAGAGAGCGTCTTACAACGATTACCCTCCCGCAAATCCCACAGAGTTATCATATATTCAAAAGGAGACCGCAATAAGGCCGGTTTACGAGAGTTATTAGAGGTTGCGGATGAAGTTGTGGCCATCCCCAACGTGGGACGAGAAGGGGAGACTTACCTCGTAAGTATTTTTCTCCCATATGCGTGTTTTGGCCTGGAACGCTGATCGCGTGTATAGAATCATATATCCCGACATTACAATACGTTCGATACGGGTCTGGCAAGTCATACCATCTTCATGCAAGCAAGTCTCCGTTTTGCCACTCTTTTTTTCCTTTATCTCACCGTTTCTACAGCCACATGTCGCCTGGCACTGGGTCTTTCTTCCCCGTCTTGAAAACCTCCTCAAATCCAATACCGGGTTCATGTCCTTTGGCCCTTACATTAACCAAACTTGCGGTGTTGACTCTTCAAGTCAATCTTTCCCCCGTATGGCCGACATCTACAGTGCTTTTAGAAGTGATCTCTGTCCGCCTATACCGCAGCTTGTGAGTTTGTTCGCCTTCGTTTTTAGACTATGTTAGAGTGAGGGGAAATGGAAGATGACAAGGGAAGAAGGGAAATGGGAAAACAAGGGACAAGGTCATGAAGGAGGAGTATACGAGATGATGGCTGACTAGGATTATGTTAGGCCACCTGGGCAGGTCAGTTTATCGTTTCCAAAAAGCGTATCCTCGAAAATCAACTTCGTCTATATGAGAACCTCCGAGAAAAATTTCACGCCCCGCCCGAGCATTGGATATGGAAGGAAGGATGGTGGAATAATAATCCTTCAAATCCGACTCTAGGTACGCAGTCTTTCTCATCTCTTGGTGAATGTGGGATGTCGAGTTAATTAGAACGAATAGGACACGCTCTCGAAAGAAGTTGGCCAGTGATATTTGACTGTACAGACTACACGAAGGCGGAGACTTGCGGCGAAGGGCATGATAAGACGTGCCAGTGTTTAGACTGAGTGGCTGGTATCAGTTTAAAGAAGGTTAGACGTGTGTGCGTTGGGGAATCATTAAATGAATCTCTAACGTCGCATTGAAATGTAATACCAAAGTATAAATTACTTTTTAGTACGTCGCCCGAGCGACCGCATGACATAGTCGCCTTCATAGCAACGGGTGACGATTTTAAGGCGTAGGATGCAAGATCATTTGTAGCGTGGGCTCTATGAAAGTTCACAAAATACTCTTTCCCGTATCTATATCTTTTGCCCTCTATCAACGGCAAGTCTACTTTTAGAAGATAATGTATTCTGTGAACACATCAATGCGCTCAACGGCTCATCAATGATTCAGATAAGTACGATACTCGCTCCACCTATCGCAATTTCCGACCCAGCCATGAATCCCATCCGACCTATCTTATCCGACAAGGGTGTAGCAACGAAACGTCCAATTTCGTAGGTTGTGACAAATCTATTGGTGAAAAGGTAGGGTGATTAGCCTTCACCTTGGAGGAAATAAGGAAAAGAGGGCCGGCGGTTGACGACTGACTGGCTAACGGGGCTGCGTTTCTCCCATTCTTTAACCCAGGTTGAGGCAGTAGCAACTGGAGGATTGGCGATGATACCCGTGGGGAAGTAGCCCTTTAGTTCAAATTAGCTTGTTTAGAGATCGAGGAGGTGTAATTAGAATGTGGAAGGAAATGATAAAACGTACAGGAAAAATTGAGTTGACGGCAACATCAAATCAGCCGCCAGGCAAATTCTACACGCTCCGCTCAATCATAGACATCCTTGCAAGCGATAGATATGGAAAGGACCTTTACACGCACCATGGCAACACCTTTACTTGCGTTAATAAGCCGATTGTCTCTGGGGGTTCATAGTCACGAACAAGAAACTAGATACAAGATATATTTGTTTCCTGAGGCCGACGTTCTTCATGTTGGAGACGCCGATTGGGTCGCTGCCTAAGTTCACAGGTACTGGGGAGACAGAGCTAGGATCGAACGAGGGCTCGGGAGAAACCATATGGGCCACAGGTGTTGACAGCAAAGATTGATTGGAAGTCCTTTGAAACATAAACCCTCGATTGTAGACGCCAGACAAGATGAGAGTTACATATCAGATGAATGCCTTTCCAGAGAGACATATCTACGAGGCCAATTATTAAGCTTACAACTCATTCCATGAAAGAATCATTTGCTCACCAGCATTTGCGACACCGATATCAATATCTTTACCGTATTCCTTCTTCACCTCCTCAACCAATGCATCTGCCTTCTACTTTCTGTGATCTCGCATTTTAAGGCTCTGATTTCGTCCTCATGCTTGTCATCAGAGTTCCTCGGCGACGAACGTGGCATCTTTCGAAGTGTAGCTGATAACGACATCTGCGCCAGCTTCGGCAAGATCCTTGGAGATTGCAAAACCAATTCCTCGTTCGTGTCCAATGACAAGCATGGATTTGTCGGTGAATTCGAGGGGGATGGGCATGACTTGCTTTTGTGAGTGCCGTTGTCGAGACTCTCGGGAAACTTGCAAAGCCACCACAAGTGTATTAGGAAACAAAAAATCAGGTAGATGATGTTGTCGTAAAGTTTTATGACCACTTTGGGTCAGGCGAGTTTCCCGACAGATTCCTCGGCTGACCGGCAGGCAATATCTTGTCACAAGTTGTGATATCAGAAGCAAGGAGCAAATAAACTCGGCAGAAACGTTGATGACAGAAATAATAACAAAACCGGATATGAGCGACGAAATACCGGGATCCTCATGGGCCGACACGCGGTACCTGTGATCTTTTCTGTTCCTGCCATAGGGCTCCAGAGTTGACAATCCCTTTCCGAGAAGCAGCATCTGTTGTTCGGTAAATCGCCGAATATAAAGACAACGCAGCTCAAAAAAGCTCACAATGCACCCACCACCTATCCATTGCCTATAGCAATGACCATCGCCGCTACATCTATCTCTACCACCAAATACGAGGCTCACTACGACCCCACAAAGGTCATTCAGCATCCCGAGTTCCAAACGCTCACTGAAGATGCTCCGGAGCTTTCCGACCCCGAGCTCAACATCGCCTGCGCGTACAACCTAGCTCATGAGATCCACATGGTTAAGAAGCCTCGATTCGAGCCTGGTCCTGGTGAAGTGACAATCCACGTCCGTGCCACAGAAATCTGCGGGTACGTTGTTTCCTCCTCTTCCCATACCAAACAGGAACGGTGTTAAGAAGGTTAATGTCTGATGTAGTTCTGGCGTTCACTTCTGGAAGCATGACCATACTGGACCTACCAAGATGTCACAGATGAGTGCGGAGCAGGTCATGAATCGGCAGGCGAAATTGTTGCCGTTGGAGAAGGCGTCACACAGCGGCAGGTCGGTGACAGGGTAGCTATTGAAGCCGGTGTTCCATGCGGTCTCCCTTCATGTGACCCTTGTCGTACCGGTCGTTACAATGCTTGTAAGTATTCTTTCGAGGTTGGTCCCACTGGAGATGCTTACGTCTCTCGTCTAGATCCTGCTGCCGTCTTCTTCTCTATCCCTCTTTACCATGGTACACTACTCGATAGCACAATAACCCTGCTGCTTCGTGCCACCGTCTCGCCGATAACATGTCTTATGAAGAAGGATCCTTGTGTGAGCCTCTCGCAGTGGCGCTTGTCGGTCTTGACAGGACTGGTGTAAGATTGGGGGAACCTATTGCCATTTGGTAAGTCTACTCCCACCTTGATATCTTCATTTTCAAGCGCAGCGCTTACTATTTGGTAGGGGGGCGGGCCCTATAGGGTTAGTTACTTTTCTTGCGGCGCATGCTACAGGTTGTACGCCCATTGTGATCACGGATCTCTTCCCATCCCGACTTGAGTTCGCCAAGAAGCTTCTTCCAACTGTCAAGACTGTACAGATTGAGAAGACTGCAAAGCCTGAGGAGGTTGCTAAGCAAATAAAGGACGCAGGGGGTATGCAGCTTTCGCTTGCAGTTGACTGTACAAGAATGGAGAGCAGTATCAGATCTGCCATCTTCGTAAGTATTTGCTTGGTAGACATCTTCACAGTTGCTTAACGATAACTCAGTTGCTTTGACAGTCTGTCAAGTTTGGAGGCAAGGTCTTTGTAATCGGTGTTGGTCCTTCAGAACAAAGCGTGAGTCTTTTCCTTACTTCTATTCCTACCATAAGTGGTTAACATCTAATACTATCTTTGTCAGTACCCATTCGGCTATTGTAGTGCCAACGAGATCAATCTCCAACTCCCGTACAGGTATAACAATCAAGTTAGTAGTTTCCCCATACCTTATTAAGCTCTCAAAAGCCTTGCTGATGTAAATTCAAAAACTCCTGCAGTATCCGAAAGCAATTCGACTCGTCGCTGGCGGGCTTGTCGACCTGAAAACACTTGTCACCCACCGTTTCACTTTGAAGGAGGCTGTCAAGGCTTTCCATGTCGCCGCTGATCCCTCTCAAGGATCTATCAAGGTTTAAACCCATGACTAGGCGGGTCAATCAGTGGGATTTTGGTGATGGTAAAGGTGTGATCTTGGCTTCTTTAGATAGGTAAATATTGTTGGGGTTAAGTATACAGTATAAATATAAATATCACGGGGTTCTTCCTGAAGTTCTGGAGGCCATGGTCATGAAAATAAACGATGTTAAATAGAGATCGGAATTCAAAGAAACTGCATAGTACAAAGGCCCCACCCCTTTTCCACTTACGCATTTCTTTCGTCTTGTTGAAGTCAAGGTTGCGCGAAAGAAAGGAGCCGCAGTCAGAAGCGAAATAGACTTATGTGCATCGCTTGGATCTTACAGCGACATTATAATACAGTTCAAGCGGCCACTTATTTGTTAGTTGACAGCGGTCTTAGCATCGATGAACATCTTCCACCGATGGATTGCTATTGTCACGGCTTTTCAGGGTATGGCTCACTCTGTGTAAACACTTTCTTCCCTTAATGATGTAGCAGCATATATTTACTTTGGTTGTAGAGCTTGGACATGGATCGAGAGAGACGTTATTGCATTGATGTTCCAGGAAATGTACTGGAAAGCGGGTATCTTTGTGAGTCCCAAATTCCTTCTCTCCTGCTTTCGAAATCGCCATGATGCTTATACTTCTTAATGGGCCGCCGTCACTATGAGTCTTATGCTTCCCTTTTCTATCAAGCCCATTTGTGACAAGTGGTACGAATTCTTCCTCATCGAGCACATTGTCCTCGCTCTCTCTACTCTGACCTTGCTTTTCTATCATGTTACTGTTTACGGCACCGATTACAATGGCTGGTCGTGGGGTTGTGTCGCTGTCTGGGTTAGCGCCAAACTTCATATACTTTCATTTTACCATTAACTGACACTTCATCAGGTATTCGACCGATTCATCCGTATCATCCGCGTCCAAGCCCTCTCCTTCAAAGCTGTAGCGGGCAACAACGCCGTTATGGTCGCGACGGGGGGTGAGAAAGGACTCATTCGTCTTACTGTCACCAGCTCCATTCGACACATTCCCAAACCGGGCCAACATTATTATATTTATACTCCCATGTCTATCACACCGTGGGAGAACCACACTTTCACCATTGGTAGCTGGGAAGTCGATAAGTCGAGCACTACTTTGCATTTCTTGATGGGTACCAAGGATGGTGCCACGAGACGAATGAGGAAGATGGTTAACAAAGCCATCAGTGGTCAAGCCGATTTGCGAGTCCTTGTTGAAGGTCCTTACGGACACACTTCCTCTGTCTACCGATTCGAAAAAGTCCTCTTCATCGCAGGTGGTAGCGGTATCACAGCGGCGTTGCCTTACTTGCACGATCTAGTCTCTCGTCGTTCTATCGGTAAATGTGTCACGAAGAAAGTCACTCTGGTATGGGTCGTTAAGAACTCTGACTATGCGACGGATGTTTTATCCAAAGAGCTGTCGCTATCGCATAGTCCTGAGGGATTGGACATTGATATTCAGATTCATGTCACCTCAAACACAGGGGTTACTACACCTCTTATCGAAGAAGCTGAAAGCCACGCTTTGGCTTACAACCATCCTTTTCCCTTGCCTTCCCCTACGGTCGAAAAGTCGCTTCCTTCCTCTTCCTCCAAATCCTCGCTTAAGGAAACGTTGCTTATCGGTCGACCAGAAATGCGCGCCGTCCTTCAAACCTCGATTTTAAAACTCGTAGGTTTTGAGACTCTTGCAGTACTTGCTTGTGGCCCTGGCAACATGATGGACGATATGAGGGCGGCAATCGTAGACGCATATGGGACTGGTGAGGGCAAGGTCGGTCCTTCGACGTTGGAGTATTTTGAAGAAAGTTTCTCGTGGTAATTAACACGTTTGGACGATAAGATAGAAGGTGAAAAGGATTCTGGAAGGCCGAAGCAAAGGGTCAGTCTTTAACACTTATGAGATGCTAAATTTTTGGCTTTTGGAACGTAAGTCGAAGCGTCACTGGAGAAGTCGCGACGAAGTTTTGAACTTGCTTTCGAATTGGGATGAAAAGACGTTCATCAACGAGAAATACCTCACAGAAGATCACTGATCGTTGATACGTATTAGCAGTAACTAATTCCTCCAGACGAGTTCGATTGAAATCCTATCGACCGCACGTACAGATCAGGCGCTCCGATCACTTCAACAAATACAACGTTAAAATCATCGAATCATCACTGGAACTGGGATAAAAGATCACGTTAATCGCGGTGTGCACCAATGGCGGCGCTGCCTGCTATTGGATATTTCGTCCGCGTCGATCAGGTAAACGTCATGCCGTGATCAAGGATAAATTTGGACATCCGTTGGTCTGCTGCTTACCGAATAAAGAGTAATGAGGTAAGGGGTTCGGGGCGTTAAATGGCTGACATTTGCAACTAAGGGGCCAAGTAGATGAATCGGTCCCATATAAGCGCTCAATGCCCAACTGATGCCCAATGCCTAAGGGAAGCTGATAAAAATAAATTCTATGAAATGATGTAATATCAGATAATCTTCTTCTCGGGGCCTTCGGCCTATGGAAGATTCAATGAATGTGTCAGTAAAAAGTATGTCTCGGTTGTGCGGTTTTGTGGGGGGCGAGCGAGGTCGACGATGGATCTAAAAGAGAAAACGGAATAAAAGGATATTCCCATTGTTATTGTGGGCGGAAACGGCGGACGATGACACAGTGACACATGACATGAATCATCCAAAGTATCGGACTTCGTCTTTTTCATCGTCTGTTGTGGTCACAGCAGTCGACCATAAGTAACTAAATAAATAAGGTGTGTAAATCGAGGCGGGTAGACGATGCCGCAAATAAAACGACCACACACTCACTACTACATCATTCATGGATGATCATCATGCTTGTTTGAGATCGAGCGGTCGAGTGCCTGTTATAGCGGGTATTATTCGGACCTCGTACTTTTTTCCTCTTCTTCTCTTTCCACCGACGGACTGTGCCCCTCCCGACCGGTAACGCCGCAGCTCATAACTTGACACCCACACCTGCGTATTATATATACGCATACATTTGGGATTCAAGAGCGATTTTGCAGGGGACTGTCACAAATCACTCCTTGATTGGGGACCGGGAATCGCTTGCATGCCGGCAAAGGTATTGGTGGGTCGCCAAGTAAAATCAACGCGCGTAACCGAGAATTCTGAATTTTTGGGTTATAGGATATCCTATCAGATAAGCCGCAAGTGAGAAGTTACGAATCCTGACTCCTGAATCTTACATGTCTGCTGGCATCTAACGCGGTCCTCCCTTCCCTTCTTTTTCTTTCCCTTTGCTCCTCACCATGCCTCGCTCATGGCGTCAGTGGTCATGTACATATTAAATATCGCATATCGCACTGCTATTATTATAACCGCAATCCGCGTGCTGTCTGATCTCGCTCCGTTCATCATGCCCATGTACCGCTCTCATTCGGCATGCATTCCATGATAATCTATCTTCCCATGTGCGAAGGCCGTCCTCAGAAGAAGATACATTCCTCGGCGTTGCCAGCTGACGTACTTACTGTGTATATTCTAGTGTCTCTTATTGCGCATTTCATGTCTGAACTTCACGCTCCACTCTCTATTTGCTCCAGAAAGCAACGAACAATGACATACCGCTACTGATGAGAGATAATAATTAATTCATGAAAAACAAATACGCGCCCGTAACCCAAAGAAATAACGCGGAAGACAGAAAGAGGAAAGGGAAGAGTCCCGCGCCAACCGATTCCAAATTTTATCAGATATCATACAGGTCCTGAATTGCCGCAACGATCGAATCCTGGAGCCATAATGGCCATAATGGATGTACGGCATAAAAAGAAGGGTCATAAAAGCTGTGGCAAGGAAAAATGGTTTCAAAATCATTACCACCGAAAATCTAAATACTTGTTATCGAACCGTGCCACGACAAAAGGCGCGCAGTACAATCATCATTACAGTTTGGTTGTAGCAAATTTGGGCTTTGGATTAGGGTTTTCCGCGACTTGGGGGTGAAAATCCACAATTTCTGAAGCCTTTCACAGACCCTGATGGCGTTAAAGCGGGGTCTAGTCGATGGTGGTAAAATCTTTTCTTCGTTTTATTTGTCATGTTCTTCGTATAATTTCCCCATACAGCTATCGTTGGCCTGCACCATGCATAGATAATGTGCTTCTGCTTTCTTTATTTTAACTCCTACACCCCTCAAGTCATCGAAGTCGTGAGGTCAAAGTATCACCTACTATGACAAAGATCTTATCGACGCTCTATTGTTTTCCACATCACTGCATAAATATGATGATGCTATGATAATTATAAATATGAGGATGTCGATGACGAGCGTCGAACGTTGAAATCATAAACAAAATACCAAG
This sequence comes from Cryptococcus neoformans H99, assembly GCF_000149245.1. Classification (NCBI taxonomy): domain Eukaryota; kingdom Fungi; phylum Basidiomycota; class Tremellomycetes; order Tremellales; family Cryptococcaceae; genus Cryptococcus; species Cryptococcus neoformans. The sequence continues at coordinate 1,362,377 of NC_026752.1, read as the reverse complement.
AACATCGGGATTGAGAAGAGCTCGCTGGAAGCATCGCTTTTTTTATCCTTTGTGGCCTTCTTGACAATTATCTCGAGGGCAAAAACATATTGCACCCAAAGTAGAAGAACCACAAAAGCAGCGTCAGAATCTGGTCGCCAAATTCCATCGATTGATCGATACGGACCGGCCGACTGCCGAGGCCGGAAGGAGGAACTTGAAATTTCATCTCACATAGACGCAAGGTACAGAAGCGCCCATCCACCATAATCGGCCGATTCAATCACCATCTTATCTTCGAGAATTTCGGATTTTCTCGATCATCCATAAAAACCTGTGGAGCATGTCGCTCTGCAGATAAAATAGTTCTATCATCGGAGTATATAGGGCCATGACCCACAAATAATCTTGATCACATCTTTTCGACTTCATTCTTATCAAAAAAAAAAGAAAAAAACTCTTCTCGACGGAATGGGCTTCATCCAAGTCCTCACCAACAGGCGTACCGGTCGCGCTACCGGCATCATCAGCGCCTCGACCACCCAGGTCAACACTCTTGACAGTGACAAGACTGCCACTCCTCTCGAATCGGTTGGCTCTACTGAGGAGAAGAAGGATGTCATCCCTGACGAGGAGAACGTGCCGCCAACAGCGGAACCTGAGCGAGAGTTCCCCGACGCGACCGCTCAGCGAGGTGTGCAAAATGCGGAGGCGATCACTTTGACTTGGTCGAGAATGTCGCTCATTATTGCTTATGCCTTGTAAGTCGTTTCCTACAATCTTTGTATTTATCAAAATCACTAATTCCTAGAGTAGCATGTTTCTTTTGTACTTTGTCAACGCCTTTCAGTCTTCCATCACCGGTAACTTGTCCGCCTACATCGTTTCTAGCTTCTCTGCCCACTCGCTTATACCCACTATCGGTATTGTTTCCAACGTTATGAGCGCGGCTACCTACATGCCCCTGGCGAAGGCCCTTAACTTATGGGACCGATCCTACGGCTTTGCCTTCATGACTCTACTCTCAACTATCGGTTTGATCCTCAGTGCCACATGTAAGAACATTTACGTGTACTGTGCGTCCCAGGTGAGGTTAAAACTCTTTATTTCGAATGCGATAAGCAGAAAACTCATCAAATATGTAGGTGTTCTACTCTATCGGTTTCGTCGGTATGATTTTCGCCATCGATGTCATCACTGCGGACACTTCTCATCTCAAAGATCGAGGTCTCGCCTACGCCTTCACTTCTTCCCCTTACATCATCACGGCCTTTGCTGGTTCCGCCGCGTCTGAGCACTTTTACGAGAACAACTGGCGATGGGGTTTCGGTACTTTTGCCATCGTTCTTCCTATCGTCGCTGTGCCTTTGTTCTTGGTCTTGTTCCTCAACAAGAGGAAGGCTCAGAAGGCAGGGTTAATAGTCAAGGTGCCCAGCGGAAGGACTTTCTGGCAGTCTGTTTGGTACTACATTGTCGAGTTCGATGGTGCGCATTTCTCTTCTTTTCAAACTCTACGTATCTAATGTCCTACCTAGTCCTCGGTGTCTTCCTCCTCGCTGCCGGTCTCGTCCTCTTCCTTCTCCCTTTCTCCATTGCTTCCTCTGCTGCCGACGAATGGCGTCAGGATTACATCATTGCTATGCTTGTCGTCGGTAGCGTCCTCTTGATTCTTTTCGTCCTCGCCGAACGGTTCGCGGCCCCCAGGCCTTTCATTCCTTACCGGGTTGTCCTTTCTCGTGGTGTTATCGGTGCTGGTCTGCTCGATTTCACCTATCAGGTTGCTTACTACTGTTGGTACGACTACTTCACCTCTTACCTCCAGGTCGTTTTCGGTACCTCCATCTCTGTTGCCGGTTACATCTCCAGTATCTTCGACATTGTCTCTGGTGTCTGGTTGCTCGTAGTCGGTTACGCTATCCGAAAGACTGGTTACTTTAGGTGGCTCTTGATGTTCTCTGTCCCCCTCTACCTCCTCGGTGAAGGCCTTATGATCTACTTCCGAAAGCCCGGAGGACACTTTGGCTGGATCATCTTCTGTCAAATTCTCGTCGCCTTCGGGGGTGGTACCATCACTATTTGTGAGCAGGTTTCCGTGCTTGCCTCTGCCAGCCACAACGACGCCGCAGCTGTCCTTGCCTTCCTCGGTCTTTTCGGTTACATTGGTGGTGCTGTCGGTAACTCAATATCCGGTGCCATTTGGACTCACACATTCCCTAACGCTCTCGCCAAGTACCTCCCTGCCGAAGCGTTGCCTGACTTGGACACCATTTACGAGGACCTTGACACTCAGTTGAGTTTCCCTATCGGCAGCGCTACACGAACTGGTATCATTGAGGCATATGCTGAGGCACAGGAGAAGATGTTGATCGCGGGTACTGCAGTGATGGCCCTGTCGTTGATTTGGATCTTCGTCATAAAGAACATCAATGTAGCAAAGATTGCCCAGGTCAAGGGCTTGCTCTTCTAAGAGTTTTATTGTAGCACAATAACCGGGGTTTCGTTTTTTATAATTTATCACAAATGCATTGGGATTTTTGAAAACATTGTTGCAATGATGACAATTTTGCAACTGTAACGAATAACAGCTACAACGAAGAAGAGAAGGGAATGAACAGCACATACGTATGAGTTGCGCTGCGGACGGCCGAGCTGAGATTGGTTCAGGAATCCGAAACGGCGTATGCCGCTCGGCGCATAATAATAATAAATAAATAAATAAAATAGATAACAGATAGGAAGCAGATTTCGGGACCCCGACGGTTGGGGAATAAGTAACGAACGACACAGAGCAAAGAACATCTTGCTTCGAGAGCAACAACTCTCTTTCACGTAGATAGAATGACAAGCAAAAACGAGCTGTCACTTGAGCCCCGTGTCAGACCCCATGTCATGACCATCGCCGGTGAGCTTTCATCCTTGTCAACTCGGCTTGGCAGACTAACATTGACTCGATAGGCAGCGACTCTGGCGGTGGTGCTGGTATTCAGGTAAATGTTTACACCTCGGATTGATATAAGTTGACATACGCCCTAGGCCGACCTCAAAACTATCGAGGCCTTTGGGTGCTACGGCTCATCCGTATTGACTGGCCTTACTGCACAGAACACTCTTGGTGTCCAGGCAGTCCATGTCGTACCGACCGACTTTGTCATCCAGCAACTCCAATCCATCATTTCAGATGAACTCCCCAAAGCCATCAAGCTCGGAATGCTCACTTGCGCTTCTACTATCCGCGCTCTGGCGCGGGAAGTTTCCAAGCTCAACACAACAATCATCCTCGACCCTGTCATGATCTCAACCAGCGGTCACACCCTTTTGCCGGATGATGCTATGGAGGCGCTCTATGAGCTTTATCCTCACGTTGACTATCTTACGCCTAATATTCCCGAAGCTAAAAAGCTTTCTGGATGGAGTCATGAGGTTAAGAGCTTGGACGATATGGTTGAGCTCGCAAGGAAGACCAACGAGAGGACGAAATCTCTTTCTGTGCTTTTAAAAGGTGGACATGCAGTTGTTTCTCGTGAAGAGGTGCTCAAGTATGTCGGTAAATATGAGCTTGTCTGGGAGGAGGGCGATGATGAAGATGACACTGTGGAAGTGTACAATGAATACAAGGAATCACTCGATATGAATATCAAGGCTCGGAAAGATCTTGTTGTTGACTTGTTAGTAAAGGAAGGCGAGGTCTTAGCGATGTTTGTGGGAAAAAAAGTGGACAGTCAGAGTACCCATGGTACAGGATGTACCCTCAGTACGGCTATCGCTTGTTCTTATGCCGTCTCATCCGACGCAGCGGCCGGTAAGTGCTCTGTTTGAGTGTTGGAATTCGGTCACTTAAGATCTCTAGCGAAATCCTTGATATCCATCTTCAAAAGGGCCATCGGCTATACCCAATCTGCTATCGCTACTGCTTTCTCGTTTGGTCATGGCCATGGCCCTCTTAACCACGGTCATCTCACTATGCGCCGAGCTCTTCCTTCGTAACTCGCAGTTTTTTTCTGTCCCCTGGCTTACAGTTGACACCGCTGTAGTCCATCAAAGCACAACCCTCACCCCTTTCTCACGCACCTCATTCAGTCTGATCTTCCCTTATGGAAATCCTACGTCCGACATCCATTCGTCGTTCAACTTGGTAAGGGTACCCTGCCCAGGAAGTGCTTTGAGCATTACATCAAGCAGGATTATCACTACCTGAAACACTGTATGCCGTCTTCCTATTTCAACTTACGATTCTGCTCATTTCAATCCGCAGACGCCCGCGCTCACGCTCTTGGTGCTTACAAAGCCGACAGCTTTGAAGATATCAAAGCGTTCACCGAAATATCCCTCCACATCGCCCGAGAATCCACCATGCACGTAGCCTACTGCCAAGAATTCGGCCTTTCCCTCGCTGACCTCGAAGAAACTCCTGAATCAGCCAACTGCTCTGCCTACGCACGGTATGTCATCGATATCGGAACTCAGGGAGACATCCTTGACCTCTACATGGCTGTGGCGTCGTGTTTGGTTGGCTATGGTGAAGTGGGATTGTGGTTGAAGAAGCAAGTGGAAAGGGGGGAAGCAAAGGTGGAGGGGAATCTGTACGGAAGGTGGATGACGGATTATGGGGGGAGGGAGTTTTTGAATGCGGTGAATAGAGGCATCGGTGAGCGAATCAGACGGCCGAACTGAATATCCGAAGTTGACAAAAGTTTGTGATAGAAAACCTGGAACGACGTGTAGCTCGAGACCCACCTTCTCCCCAGAGATTGGCGAAGCTCACTAAGATTTGGCAGGAGTGTGTCAGGCTCGAGTCTGGTTTCTGGGATATGGGTTTGAATCTACTATAGAATTTTACAATGTGACTCAAAAAGCACGTGAGAACAGATAGTGGCAGGACCTTGCTGCGCTTTGGCCTATAAAAAGTCAATAATGAATGGGAACGTTATCTGACAGTGTCAACGTCGTGCAATTGCTATTTTATCATCATGACGAGGAAGGATAATATAAATGCAGGCAACGGGCCGAGTGTGTGGGATAGCCGGTGCTAATTTCTGGCTTATGACATGGTAAGAATAAAGCCGGGACGTGAAATGACTATCGGTGATCTATCTGCCTCGCGGTTTGCCCAATGTCGTTTGATCTACTCCGGGTCACAAATCGGTTTATCTTCTTTCTTTCTCTCGATCGGGGTCGGGGGATCAGAAATGGAATTAGTATGTATCGCTGGAGCTTCTTGCTTTCAAGTACTGTACATTATGATGCGAGTCGTCCAAAACATCATATCGTCAAACGGGTAAAATGCTATCCAACATCATATTGTATATCCCTCCACGCCTCCATACGATCCGTGCCTTTATGCATCCGTCCCCCCATCTCATACATCTTCCTTTTCCTACGCCTCAATTTGAGTTTCTCTCTTCTTCAAAACCAGCTTCTCCCCCTTCAACCTCTGCCATACATCCGACACGTCCTCCACCACCGTCTCAAAGTGCGAGGTGGCATCGTATGATTTGGTGATGAAGACGTTGTCTGTCGTACCGTCGGCGGTGGGGGCGTAAAGGGGTGTGATGGAGATGAACCTGTGGAAAAGGGGGAGAGGATTTAGCTCGGGCGGGGCAAAAGATAAATAGAGAACGGGAGACTTACTTGTCAACTACATTACCGAGGAGCTGAAGACCGGGCAAGATCTCACGCTCAGGAACGCTAGTCTCGACAATAGTGGAGACGATCGCGATCCAAACATTGGGAGCGGCGACATTGTGCGCAGAGGAAACAGCGGCGATGTAAATGTCTGACCACAGCAAAGTCATTTTAGTTTAGACACACAAAGAAAGACACGATGGGACTTACCATTCTTCCTGCCAACCTGCTTTTGAGGGATAATAATTTGCGCAGAGTCCGCATTGTCCGTCCCCGGAATGGGGTGCTTCATGATGCAGATTGCTCTAATTACTTTGCCAGTCTCAATGACTCTCATCTTCCCCCCTTCCGGCTCGTCTTTCCCAGCTCCAAAGTAGCTAGGGTCTCCAATCACCTTCTTAGCTCTGACAGTCTCTCCTTCCGAGGTAACACCGATAAAGTACCCAGTCTCGGGGCCGACGTTGATTGAGTCAATCTTCTTGTCGAGCATATAGGTGCCACCGTAAATAGCTGAGAGACGGGCGAACGCTTGAGGGAGCTCACCGAGGCCGTAGAGAGGGTAGATGTAAGGAGATTTGCCGTAGCGAGCCATGGAAGCGGTGTAGAGGATGATTCGGTCGATGGTTTGTCGGGCAGGCTTCGTGATGTAGCTATATAAAGTCAGAATGTTGCTCCTCTCTCGAGAGGCAAGAGACTTACTCCTCGTCCAGCCAGAGTGCCATGGCGTGACCAACGAAGTCTTGAGTACCAGCTTCAAGTCCAAACTTGGTGTAGACATCCTTCATGGCGCAATTGTTGATGTCCAGACCTATGCACTGTTAGGAGATATGCAGCAGAATCTAATATCTGATGGGCCCACCCTGATGAGTAGCAGGATCATCTTCCTTCCAGTTCTGCAAGTATTGGAAGAAGTTCCTCGCCCTCCTCTTTTCAAATAAGCCCATTAACGGACTTTTCACAGCCTCCATCTCGGTACTAGGCACTTTCGAAATCTTTCCATCTCGGTAGACGTAGGAACCGGCGATGACCTTGAATTCGAGGTAACGCGTGACGTCAGTATGGACGAGCATTCTGGTGAGCTCGCCAGAGGAGAGGATGAATTTAGGGATGAGGTCGACAGCGTAGTCGCGGTCGCGGCCTAGTTGGAGGTTCTCCGGAGGAGGTGTGCCTCGAAACTTCTGGTAGAGCTGTATAGTATCATGTTAGCAATGGTTTTCGGCGTAGTGGAGATCAGTGACAAGACCCACCTGGGTCAAGTTGAGACTCGCACTGTCACCACCGTAATAGTCGTTCCTGTCCATGTGGAGGACCTTCTGGCCGTCTACGGAGAGAAGGCCAGAAAGGATACATTCGGTAAGTCCAGTCCCCTATACGGTTATATTAGTTGTACTGCCTCAGAATCCTTCGCGAGCTAAGAGACAGAGACTGGTACGCACAAGAACGATAACCTGTAAGGGTATGTCAGTTCTACCCTTCGTTGACCTGATACAGGACTCACGTCGTACTCTTCATCCATTGTGTATAGCTTGCGGTAGAAACCTGTGAGAGCAGGAAAGAGGAATGTGGTTCACAGCTCGAGTGGCCCAAGTCACTTGCCCGCCTCCACGCACAAGCTCTGATCGTCAACAATAACCCTTTGCTCCCTGCACGTCATTGCGCGCCTTTATTTTGTTCAAGGGCCCTTGGTAACTCCCACGCCTACTCTCTAAGATAGTCCCGCGAGCAAAGACGGCGAGACGGCGGCGTTATCCACGTGGCGCACTCCCCTTCTCTGGCTTAATTGTTGATCCTTCGGCGACTCCATCTCTCGCTGCATACTCGTACATTCTATCTCCTATTCTCCCCCACCATCTTTCCCCAGTGCAGCAATGGCGCAGCCTGCGTACCCGGAACTCGATCCCGAAGAGCTTGAGGAGGAGGAAATCTATGGTACGTCAGAAAATAGGAAGAAAGAATGACGGTACGTCTGATTAACGTGACGATAGAGTCCGAGACTGCGTCTTCCACCCAAACATCGAGCCTCACATGGATCGTAAGTCTATGTCTCCTATTATGTACATTCTTAACTGATGCTATCCCTCTCAGAATTGGTACACATCCCTCACCGGCCACGACTACTTTTGCGAAGTCCATGAAGAATTTATCGAAGATGATTTCAACCTAACAGGATTGCAATCTATGGTGCCCTTCTGGAAGGAGGCGTTGGATATGGTTCTGGATGTTGAACCTGGTACGTTCAACATGAATTCCACGGTCTAAAAGATATGACCTGATGGGAACGGTCCAGAAGAAGATTCATCCAAAATCCCAGACGTATCCATCGTCGAGTCTTCCGCGGAGCTTTTGTATGGGATGGTACATCAGAGGTTCATCCTTACCAAGGCCGGCCTTTCATCAATGGTACTTTATCTTATTTCCCTCGCTATCATATAATACGCTTACTTCATTACAAGGTCGAGAAATACGATGCGGGACATTTTGGCGGCTGTCCCAGAGTATTCTGCAACGCTACTCCCGTCTTGCCATGTGGCCGCTCAGACATGCCCGGTATCGATACCGTCAAACTCTATTGCCCCAACTGTGGTGACATTTATACCCCTCCGAGCAGTAAATACCAAAACGTCGACGGCGCATTCTTTGGTACATCCTTTGCACCTTTATTCTTCCAAACGTACCCCGAACTCCATTCTGTGCCATTCTGTCCTTCCTCTTCCTCCTCCTCTTCTATCGCTGCCGGAACGAATCCCTCTTCAGCTCGACCTTCGCCGACACCTTCCACTGCATTAGTTGGTGGAGCGACATACACAAATCCCAACCCTTACGGTGGCCAGCGTCCCGCCCTCGGGAGAGTGTACCAACCCAAGATTTACGGATTCAAGGTTTCGGAGCGCGCGAGGAGCGGTCCGAGAATGAAATGGCTGAGGGAAAGGCCAGAAAAGGCTGAAGAGCTCGATCAAGTTGATTGGGAAGGGAGATGGAAGAATGAAAGCGGGGTGTATGGTGCGGGGAATGGGAATGGAAAGGGAGATGAAGATGAAGAGATGGAAGGGAATCTAGAGGTGAAGAAGGGGAAATTGTTTGATGATGAGGATGAACTCGAAGATGATGAGGAGGAAGAAGAGGAGGAAGAAGTGGGCAAAGTGGTGCCAGAAGCCTCGGCAGCGACGTTCTCTACTCGTCGGTGAGGATGGCCTTTTGTCAGTTTTCATGGTCATGCGTCAACATTCTACATTTCCAACTTAGAGTGGTATGTATATAGGGCAAACAAGGTGTTCTTATCTACAATGTGTCAAAGGGGTTCATTTTTTTCTACATTTTATACCATGGGCCCTGCATGTAAAAGATGTAATGCTTAATAATACATGTTCTTGTGAGTTGAGGGTCAAGGGTCATTCCCATACTCTTCTCGCCAATCTCCCCTTCTTCAATTCCTTGTTTCGTCTCAGGTAGATGTTAAAACGCATGTTAATTAGTCGCCAGCTCGTGATCTTTTCCATATAAGTCTCAACGGCCAGCCATGATGAATGATTATTATTGAACTCATGAAACGACATGACAAGTAAGTTCCCAATAGAACTGCCAACAGACTAAAGCGGGCCTAAAGAAGTAACTAGGCAGAACGGACTAGGGTTAGGTGACGACAAAAGGATTAGCCGAAACTGTAGTTCACCATTCACAAATTCCTCTTTCCCTTACTTAATAACTGAATGCACAAAAAAGGCGAAGAAAGATTGGCGAATACGCACAAACGCACAACCAGCCTTTACGTAACTTGTTCGGACTCCGGGGATAACTGAAGGTGGTTATGTCCGCTCCGCACCACCGAAGCCGCCGCCGATTGATAATTGACACTTTACTTGGAACTTTTATCCAAGTTGGAAAAACAAAAATCCCTCTTTCCTGCACACACCATTCGAATCACTGTTCCCTATCTTCCCAGCAACATTCTTTTCAAGGAAAGGGTCTACAAACAGGAGGTAGTATATGATATGTCCAAAATTCCCTCAACGTTCACCAGGCAGCTCAGCTCGCTCGCCACCAAAATCAACAGACCAATCCCCCAACGAGCATTACATGTCTCTTCCCACAAATCTTCGGCGGCCTCTTCATCCTTCAAGGGAGCCAGTAATGGGAGATCAAACATTTTAACTTCCCAGTTTGGACAGAAAAGGGCGTTGCATTCTTCTTCGCGTACGTCTAATTATGAATTGTTCTCGAGTCATCGTTTTTGTCATGAGGGCTGACGATTGGATCTAGCTCGATGGCATGGTGACCTCGTTCGTCCCGAACCTGGAACAGGGTATGTAATCTGCTGGCTTCTAAGGCTATAATCCCAACTTCACTTCTATTGGCGCTCGTTCTGTCTTTATATTTTTCTCGCCCAGCAGTGTTTGTTGTGACTTAGCGTATCAACGCTTCTATGCAAGTGCATCGCAGACTTGTGCCGTTGGCTATGTGTATCTATATATTTTGTTGCTGACCATCTTGTAGGATCAAGCTCATATTCCGAGACTCTCACGGCAACGACGTTAAGACCGTGGAGGGTAATGAAGGTGATGACATCTTAAGCTTGGCTCATGAACATGACATCGACCTCGAAGGTGAGTCCCTATTCGGATAGAGCTTGAGCTTGGTAGCCTCCTTCTCAAGGATAAACTGAAGTTTATTGCAGGCGCTTGTGAAGGCTCAGTAGCTTGCTCTACATGCCACGTTATCATTGACCCCAAACACTTTGATATGCTGCCCGAAGCGGACGATGAGGAGAATGACATGCTAGATCTTGCTTTCGGTTTGGAGGATACGTACGTTCGTTCACTTACCAAGCTGCTGTTTCTAGGTTTGAGAAAGTCAGATCTGAATATCTGTTTTATTTATAGATCAAGGCTTGGATGTCAAGTGAAGCTTACAAAGGAGTTGGATGGGATGGTTGCGACTTTACCGTCGGCCACGCGGAATATGTATGTGGATGGTAAGTCTTCTCTTCTCATATGCGACTTGATTGGGCAAGTTAATAACAGAAACAGGTGCCAAGGCTCGTACCCACTAGGTGGTTGTATAAGATTTTCATGGTCTACTATGCATTCGGCTGGATGTTTTCCCACTTTCGAATTCTCCAAGTATTCCATTGTTCTTAATATCCTCAGCGCCTTTTAAGTCTCCACCAGCTCACGCCCCCCGTCTCAATCCGCAATCACAATCTGCTGTTTTATTTAATAGCGGCGCATAACACTTCAGGCTAAGGTTGTTTTTCTTCTGATGTTGCTTTGAACGTTCTCCAAACATTTTTCCCTGAGAAATCAAAACCCCATCGGGAGGGTCGACCTCTATGCAGAAACGGGGGTTCGTTCACAGATATCGCGAGTAGACTTCAGGCCTGCCGCAAACCAGACAGGGCATACATACATTTTGCTCGCTCCTTCTTGAGATTCTGGCGTTGAACTATGCTACTAGTAGTCAGTTTGCCCCCATTTTTCATCCATCCATGGGAAGCAGACTCCTCGCTTGTGGATTTATGTTCCTCCTCTTTGAATTCACTTTCATCATTCCCCAAATCCAAAAATCGTGGATTTGGTAAGGAGGAGATGGCGTTTTCCAGTTATGTCTTCATCGTAACCAGTTCCAGGTTGTATGGCCATATAAATGCTAAAATAATGCTAATATTTCAACTAATCAGTATCCAATTATGGCCAATTGCCTCAAAAAGGAAACGGACCATCAAGAAATGGGCGATAGGGAGGTACAAGAAAGATGTATTATTGCAAGGTTGGACAAGCTGAAAAGCGGAGAAGCAGCCGGGTTTTTGAGCTCCTTCTGAGAGGGACGGCAAGGTGACTGTGACCTCATCATTATTCGTCAACATCATCGAATTGTTGCAAAGCTAATTAGAGTTAGTGATATCGGGTATTAAAATTGTAGATTAGCCTGATCAAGGTAGCCTTCATTCATAGGTTGAACTCCGCACCAGCGTGCTTCTATCGTGCTCCTTGTTTTTCCTGTCATGATATGGCCCACGCAAAGAGTTTTAAGCCGGTTTAGTACGCAAAACGACGTTTTGTTTGTGACAGGAAAGCGCTCCTGCTAAAATCGACGTCAACTCTGCGCCTTTGGTTCATCGGAACCGTCATCGTATATTTCATATATTACATAATAACCAAAAAGATGGCGATGAGCGGAGCAATCCGACTTTTGACTCGAGATGATAAAGTTACTTTACGAAGAACCAAATTACTCTCAGTTTTATATCTATTCCATCTTACTTATCCACCCTTCTGAAATGTCCGCAAACGCTTCCGAGCTCACCCCCGAGGAGCTCAAGCAGAGGCTTGATAGGTGGAGCAGCAGGCTAGGCGCCTTGCCCAGTTTGGCTCTTCCCACCGACTATCCTCGACCTTGTACGTTCAGTCTAATTGAACGGAAAAAGATGTTGAGAAAAGGGAGAGCTAACGGAATACGACACAGCTCCCGCTAAGCTGGTTGAAACATACCAATCTATGCCAATCCCTTCCACCCTCGCCACTGTGCTCATGAAGCTCACACTCGAGTTTTCCACTCTTTTCCCCGCGTCCGGTCTTCCAACTCCTTACCACATCCTCCTTACTTCCTTCGCTATCCTCCTCTTCCGATATACCCCTGACCCTTCATTGGTCATCTGCACTTCCGCCAACGCCTCGACTCAACCCTTGTTGCTCAAACTCGACATCGCGGCCGAGATGACCTTTTTTGACGTCCTTCGACAGATCATGGAGCGAGAGCAGGAGGCTCAGGCCGACTCTGTGCCCATTACTAAGCTCGTTGATCACATCAAGCCCGAAGGTCCTCTCTTCCGCGTAAGATTCTTTGACTCTACCCAAGTCGAAAGCGATGCTTCCAGCTCTCTTACCACGGACCTCACATTGTTCCTCCTCGCAGCGCCCAGCGACACTCCGGCCACCCGCACTTCTGTGCCCCCTCTCTACCTCAGGCTTACGTACAACTCTTTGCTCTTCACGCAGAGTCGCATTACTGCCATTCTTGAGTCTCTTCTTCAGTTACTCTCTTCCGCCGCTTCTCACGAACCAGCCCACCCTATCGGTGCCCTTCCTCTCCGAACTCCCAACCAGTCTGCGGCCCTTCCGGACCCCGCTGCCGATCTCGATTGGTGTGGTTTCGTCGGTGCTATCCCCGACATTTTCTCTGCGAACGCCATGGCTC